>NC_063235.1:7603428-7873428 GCF_020740725.1 Corvus hawaiiensis
GGCAGGTGGGATGGAGCCAGGTGGGCACCGTGGCGGCTGGGCACCCTCCCTGTCAGTGCCCCTCACACCCATGACACCCCCTTGCTCTCACCTCCCGGGTGCAGCCACCCCAGACGGCTGCAGTATGCTGGGGAGAAGAGATTTTCCCGGCGTTAATTAATTAAAATAAACAGCAAATTAAATACAGCAAAATTAAAATAGCTCCGGAAATTAATTTTCAACAAAACCCACCTGGAAAGGCTGGATATTTAAAGAATTAATGGAGCCCTCTGAGACCATAAAGAACCGCTGAGCTCCCAGCATCCATCAGCCCCCTCCGAGCCTGCCCAGGGACCCAGCGCTGTGGGGAAGCTGGGATGGGACCCTGGAATGGGACCTTGGGAAGGGACCCAGGATGAGACCCGCACCTCCTGGCAGCTCTTGCCTCGCCGCTGCCTGCACATGCCTGCTGCTGCCACACTGGGAGGGAAGGATGCTGGAGAAGGATGCAGGCATGCTCCACACCATCCCAGAGGGAAGCACCGGCCACAGCTCTGGCTTGGCTTGGCTTGGCACAGGGCTCTGCAGGGACGCCGAGCTCCTGCCTGCTTTGCCCCGTGGCTGGGGGCAAACGTTGTGGTCCCTGTGTGACCCGCTTGAGCACAAGGATGTCCCCGTCACTCTCCTGGCCAGAACCCACTGCACCACGGGAAACCTTGACCTCCAAACCCCGTCTGCCTGGGTGCTCCGGGCCCCCCACAGCTCACCCCACGCATAATCCCCCCGACCAAGGCGGGATTACTGTGCAAAGTGGCTGCGCAGCCGGACAAAGCTCCTTACCAGGCCCGGCGGGCGGATCGATGGGCTCCCGAGGGGCCCGGCGGGGCGCGGGCCCGGCTCCGGGCGGGCAGCGAGCAGGGCGAGGTGCCGGGGAGCATCCCCGCGCCCGGCCGGCCTCCGGCCTAAGACCAGGCACAACTCGTCATACGGCTGGGGTGTGCCAAACCGCCCGGGCCTGGGAGGCCCATCCGGGGCCAGCCCTCCCACGGCACCGGCGGCGTTTCCTCTCCCTGCGCCCAGCGTGCGCACAGGCGCAGCGGCACAGACACCGGCGGGCGAGAAAAGGCTCCGGAAGGAAATGGAGAAAGCAAGGCGAAGCCGGCAGGTGGAGAGCAGGAGGGGCCGCGGTCACCTCCGCCCCGGTGCGGGGTGCCAGGGGGCATCTAGGGGTCCCCACCTGGCCGGGGTGCCCGGCTGCACTGCCAGCACTGGGCTGCTCCACTTCATCATCCGGGGAAACTGAGGCACGGCGGCCGCAGCTTCATGCGGAGCGCCCCGCTCTCCCGGGGAGGGAAACGCTCCCGCCGCGGCCGGGATGACACCAGCTCCCCATCCTCCTCCCGCTCCACCCTGTTCCTGCAGGAACCCAGGAGTCCGGGCTCCGGGCAGGCAGCCAGGGCCTCCCTCCTGCCTGCACCTCCCGCCCTGCCTGCTCCGCGGGCGCCCGCAGCCGGCTCCGGCCCTCGCTCCCGCATCCCTGCCCGGTTCACGCCGGCACACACCTTCCCACCGCGTGTCAGGGCGACCTTGGAGCGCTGCCGCGGCCGCTCCGTGCCAAACTTCCCGGCGGTGCCCACGGCCCAGCCGGGGGTGACGGATCGGCAGGAAGGGGGATTTTTTTCCCCATTTATTTATTCGTTGGGTGGGTTTTTTCCCTTGCTGGAGACAAAGGCAGGCTGTGTGCCCAGGCGCAGGGTCCGGGGGTGCCGGCGGTGCCGGGACCCTGGGCGATGCCGGGCCAGCCGCGCCGGGGGCTCTGGGTGGCCGGTTTCCTCCGCACACAGATGGCTGTTTCGACTCAGTCGAGCGCTTGACCTAAATCTCCTCCTGATCCACGGGAGCTGCAGTCCCTCAGCAGCACAGCTCAAGGCAAGGAGGAGGAGGAGGAGGAGGAGGATGAAGGGGGGGACCGCGGCCAGCTGCGGACTGGCGGGAGGGTCGTGCCGGAGGGCCCCCACCCCGGGTTTGGCATCAGGGCCGGCGGAGGCGGCAGTGGAGGGAAGGAGGGAGGGAAACGGGGGGTGGAAAAAAAAATCTCCCACGCTTCGAGCTCCAGCGCCGGCCGCCCGCGCCTGCGTGCTGCACCCACCGGGACGGGGCAACCGCCCCGCCGGGCTCGACGCCCCGGCAGACCACTTCCTCGGAGAGGGGCCCGGCGGAGGAAGCTCCAACGGCTCGAAAGTTTCGCCTGTGACTCAACCGCTGGCTGGCTGGGGTGACCGAGCCGACCCCCGCAAAGGGGGGGCCCTGGGATCCCAGGGGTTCGGGGCATCGGGGTGGGGGATTTTTTTGGGTTCCCCAGACGAGGATTGTCTGCGAGGCATGGCGCTCCACCCCCAGTGTCGGAGCAGCCCAAACCGGCTTCCCAGCGACAGCAGAAAGCTTTTAAAATCCCCTACGCGCGGCATGACTCACTCCAGAGCCAGTGCCCAAAACAAGCTCCGACACGGAGAGGAATGGCGAGAGCAGGGATGCTGGGGGCGGGCAGGAGGGGCTGGGGAGGGCCGGGGAGGGGGAAAGAGGGAGACAGAAGGAGGGAGAGAAAAGAGAAGAGGCAGAAATAACAGCATCTGAAACTCTGCCTGCTGGAGGCTAATTGGTTCCGGCACAGCCTGGTTTGTTTGGCAATGTTTCCTCTAATCCTTCAGGCTCCGCGCTCCCGGCCCCAGGGACATGGGGACATCTCGACACCCGGCCAGCGCCACTGCGGCACTCCCAGCTTGGACCCCCTCCCACCCGGGGATGCAGAAGGATGATGCTGCGACCGGCTCTGCCCACCCTGGGGTGCACCCGAATCCTTCAGGCTCTGCACTGCCAGCCCCAGGGACGTGGGGACATCTGTGTGGACACCTCTGTGGCACTACTGGCTTGGATCCCTCTCCCACCCTGGGATGCTGAGGGGTGATGCTGGGACCACCCTGAAGTCCTCCTGGGGCTGCACCCTGCCGTGGTGACATCCTGGGAATGGGATCCATGGTGACACCCTGGGGATGGGGTCCCCTTCGGCAGCGCTGGGCACAGGGATGCTCAGAGGGCTGGGCAGGCGATGGCTGGGGCGGCAGAGGGAAGGGAGGGGAAGGGACGGGAAGGGAGGGGAGGAGAGGGGAGGGGAAGGGGGGCCCCCACGGCCCAGCATGGCCGAGCCAGAGCACTAGCCAAGAGTCGGCAGCTTTGTTCCAGGTGCCGGCTCCCTTTTTTTCATTAGGCTAATGGGATGCGGATGCATTATTCCATTCCACATGCTGCTAATGAACCACTCAGGCCAGTGCATTTGCATTAATGTGCAAAGCACTGGAGGAGGGTGGAGTGGCTGCATCTGGCCAAGGCTGACCTTCCCTGCACCGCCCAGCCTCCCCAAGCCACGCTGCGCTCCCACCACACTCCCACCACCCCACCGGACCCAGGAACTCCTCGGGATGGCTCCAATGCACATTCCAGGACACCACAACCAGCCCTGAGCCACCTCATGCTTGCTGCCCATGTTGCCCGTACCGTGCCTGGCCAACTCCACCACCCCTTCCCATATGGATCACGGATGATGCCCCACTGCCATACCCCCATCCCCAATGCAGAGGTGACCACAGCATTCCTCCTGCGCTCTCCACTGCTCCCCAAAAAGTGACCACTCCCACCTCCTGCAAGGAAACCTGCTCGGCGTGTCCCTCCTTCCTGGTTGCTTGTACTGGGACCTCCCAGCACCACCCCAGAGCTGCCTTCCAGCACCCCAGGGGAGCAGGGGGCCGTCTCCTGAGCCCCCCCACCCCAGAGCTGGCAGGCAGCGTCGGGCGCGGGCGTCACTGGAGCCCTTGGGTTGTTTGTTACGGCTCCCAACTGCCTCTGTCCCTGGAGAGGTTTCGAAGGCGAGTGACCCACGAACTGGAATGTGCAAAGCCTCCAGCAAACAGAGCCAGCTGCCTGCGCCCGCGCAGGGGGGTGGTGAGGGGAGAGCAGCCGGCCCCGCGCCACAGCACGGCACAGCACGGCACAGCACAGCACAGCACAGCACAGCACAGCACAGCACAGCCCAGCCCTGACACAACTGCGCAGCCCTCATGTCCTCCTAAAGTGGGCAACCACCTGGCTGAGGTGAGATAAGAGCAGCCCATTGGTCTTGTCAAGTCCCCAGTGTCATCAGCTATCGTGAAGGCCCCCAAACCCCCATGTCCCACTTCCTTCCTCCCTCCCAGCCTGTCACTTGGCAGCACATGGCCTCCCAGAGCTGTGCTGGGATCATGCTTCGCCCCTCGCCTGTCTGCAAAATACAGGTCCTTGGGCGGCCAAAGGACCTTTAGGACATGGGAGAACACAGTGGCACTGCCAGATCCCTGCCTTGGTCTTTGCCACCTCCCCAGCTGCCAAAGGGCTCCCAGCTGGAATCAGTGTGGATGGGCACAGCTTTGCTTGCCCCGGGTGGGCATGGCAGGGTCTCAGCAGCTCCGTGCCCGGCAAGTGTGCGAAGCCCCCGCGCCTGAGTGTGCGCACGCGGGTGTCTGGGTTTGTCACAGCCTGGTGAGCAAGTTAATCTCAGGCTCCCTGACACGTGGAATAAAATCGCGATCCCATAATGGAATTCATTCATCTTCCTGTCCAGGCAAAGAACAAGCCCCCCACTGCCCACTGGGGCTGGGGCTGGGCCAGGCCAAGGTGGCCGGTGCCCAGCTCCCAGCTGGGGGTCCCTGCCTGCACCCACCCTCCTCCCTGCCACAGGACCGGACTGGCACCGGAGCGATGTTCCTGCGAGTGGAAACCCAGAAAGGTGCCAAACACTGGGTGCCACAAAGTGTTCCCTTCCCAGGGGACATCAGCCATGTCTGCGGGGGCAGCTGGGGTCACCAAGGAGGGTTCAACTCCCCCCGGGTGATCTGGGGTCCTGTCGTGCCAGAGGGCAGGCACAGTACTCATGAGGGGGGAAAGGGAAACTGAGGTAGGTGGTGCTGTTGGGAAAGGGCAGTCCAGGTGGCATTAAGGGGACAGGGGAAGATGTCCCTCTGTCCTCGTGTCTGTCTGTCCCTGCAGCTCCTCCTCCACTGCCAGTGCCTTGGCCAGCCCTGGTACAGAGCACCTATCCGAGGGACTCTGCAGGGATGGCACCAGTTGGGGCACCCATGGGGGTCCCCAGCACATCCCCAGGGACTTCCTCACCCCCAGCTATGGGTACAAGTAATGGGGAAAATCTCAGGAGTCTGAGCAGGGCAGGAGGCCACAGGGTCGCCATGCTGCCCTGTGCCTCAGTTTTCCTCTGGCACCCATGTTGAGGCCACCCCCAAGCAGGAAAGTGGCCCCGTGGCCAGGAGAAGAGGAGGAGGAAGAAGAGGAGGAGGAGGAGAAGAAGGAGGAGGAGAAGGAGAAGAAGGAGGAGGGCTGCTCCTTCTTGGGCACACAAAGCCCCTTTCATAGGGGCCGAGTTTGGATTTCCTCTGCCAGCCCAGCACCTCGCTGCCTCCTGTCCTGCCAGAAACGCTGTGGTCAGAGAGGGCAGCTGGCGAGTGGGACGCCTGGGGGGACACAGGGACCTTCAGGTGGCTTCATCCCTCACCCTGACCGTCCCCATGATTTTCCCCTCCCGTCAGCTTTTAATTATACCCCTAATAAAAGTCGCTTTGCAGGGGAACAGGAGCTTTGTTGCTCAGGAGCTCATCTGCTCCTGCTGCTCCTTTCCTGCTTTAAACTGTAATCCTCAGCTGGGGACACTGCAATTAGCCACCATGGAGCTGGGCACCGTGTCACCGAGGATTAGGGCTCCCTTCGGTGGGGAGCTGGGGGACCCAGCCCTGGTGTGGGTCGATGGCTCTTTGCAGGATGGGCTCTCCCCACTACAGCCTCCAAAAGAGGGGGACGAGCTTAAGAGTCCCCCTGAGCCAGGCATCCCCCAGCCCGCCTCCTCTGAGCACCCACTGCCCAGCACCCTCAGTGCCACTGGGTTGTTTCTGGGGCGCACAGGACCCTCACAGCCCCTCTGCCAAACCCCCTGGAGTCCCCCGTGCAGACAGACCCAAGCAGGTCTTCCCAGGGGTTGGGTGGCTTTGTACAGTGTGACTCTGGGGACAAAAATGGGGCTGGCAGGACCAACAGCAGCCTCAACCCACACCTCTGCACGTCTGTGAGCACTGGTGCCCATCCCCAAGGCCCTGTGTCCCGGGGATGGGGCGAGAGGGGGTCGGGAACTGAGGCACAGGGCACCAGGTGCCCATGATGCACACACTGAGAAGCTGAGGACAGGTGTGACACCTGTGCAGTGTCGGTGACGTGGGACCCTCGTGCACGGTGCAAAGGCCACGTCTACAGCACGGCAAAGGGGTCGCTGGACCCCTCGAAGCCCCTGAAAGGAGCCCGCGGGTGCCTCTCGCCAATCAGCCTCTTGCCGGGGCTGGAAGGGGAGCGCGGGCGCTCGTTAGCAGCCGCTCATTAAGAGCCCTCCGGGAGGATGAAGGTACCGGGGGCACCTGCACCTCCGTTTAATGAGCTGCAGCACCATTAAATGTTGGAGGGGACCTCGGGCACGGTAGAGGTGCCGGCGCGGGGGCTGCCCCCACCCTGACCCCCACCCAAAGTACGGTGTGGGTCCCTGTGCCGGCGTGGCCATGGGGAAGGAGGAACGCGGGGAGTTGAGTCACGGTGACAACTGCAACAGCGGTGGCAGCTGCTGCCAGGAATACCCCGAGGTCCCCACCAGCGCCCGGGGGCACCCTGGGGACTCATCCCCTTCCGAGCCAGCACCCACGGGCGCTGCAAAGAGGGTGACGGTGGCCAGAGCGGGGTAGCAGTGCCGGGACACGGCAGGACCCCTGAGACCTCAAGGTGGGGACCTTCCCACTCTGGGTGCCCCCGAAGTGAGAAGGGGACTGACATCCTGCCCCCAAGGACCTCACCCAGCACCCAGAGCTCCCAGTAGGTCCCAGCTGACGATTAAACCACAGCCTCACACAGCACCTGGAAGGGACCACCTGGGGAGAATCTCCCGGTGCACCCCACACGGGGACGATGTGTCCCCACGCCAGCACCCAGCCCCGCAGGACGCCTGGGTCCCCACGCTCGCACCCACCCGCGTGGGGCTCTCCCTCGTTAATGTTTACTCGGGTTCGTTAGCGCCAGCACATCGCCATGGCAACCCCGCAAGCTGCGCGTCGCCTTCCGCGCCACTGTCGTGAGGCTTGGGGACGTCCCCACGCGTGGGGTCACCGCGGGCACCCACCACCGCCACCACCCACCCCGGACATGTGGGGCTGGGGGACAGGCTGGGGAGCAAGGGGAGCGGGGGACCCACCAGGGTTTGCCACCTCCCCGCCGGGATGGCATGGCTCGGTGTCGCCCAGCCGGGGTGAGAGCACCCGTCGCTCACCCCCAAAGCGCCGCCGCCATGCCAGGGCTGCAGGCGTGTGCGGGCACTGCCAACACGCCTCGGTGCTGCATTATTTATAAACTGGAGGAGCAGAGGGTTCGGCAGCAGCTGCAGAGCCCTTGCGGGCCGCCCTGCCCGGCGTCACGAAGCCACCGAGCCCACTGGCACGGTGGCACCACGGCCCCGGCAGCCAGGAGGGACGATAGGGACAAGGCTGCCTGTGGGGCTGGCAGAGCCACGGGGCACCCAGATGTCACCCTGGCGTCCCCTTGGATGTGGCGGGCAGCTGGTGCAGCACGTGGGGATGTCTGGTGTGTCCCTGTGTCCCCTGCGCTGGCACAGCACCCCAACCTGCCTCCTGCCACTTCAACCTGCTCTTACCTTCCCATCCTGCCTCCTGCCACCTCAACCTTCCTACTGCCACTCCAACCTGCTCCTGTCACAACCTCCCTCCTGCAACCCCACCTCCCTCTTGCCACCTCAACCTCCTTCTTGTCACCCCAACGTGCCCGCTGTCACCCCAGCCTGCTCCTGCCTCTGCGTGACCTCACTGCAGATGGAGCTGGGCGATGGCAGCAAAGGGCTGTCCCCATGCCAGGCCCAGCCAGCCCCCTGTGGCGCACGGCTGAGCCCCAGCTGTGCCACAGCTCCGTGCACCGGGAGCAGGATGTGGCCCCAGCATTTTCTCCCACCACGGGCTCTGTTGGCTACGGCAAACAGGTTTTCCTTAAGCTTTGCAGAATCCACCCACCTCCTTCCCCCCTACGAGTCCCACCTCCAGGCTGATGGGGAGAAGGAAGGAGGGGGGGTGAAAGGCTGAATTGGGGCTTTTAATTTTTCATTATTAATTTCCCATCGACGCTGAGAGGCGCCGGGGCTGGCTCAGCCGCCCCCAGCATCGCCCCCCGCGCTCCCGCGCGCTCTCCCGGAGCTCTGCACCGGCTGAAGCCGAGCCAGGCTGCCGATAGGATTAATTCTGCATGACTGCCCATCTCCGCGGGGGGATCTAAGACCCTCAGGCCTGCAGCAATCTTTAAAATTCCTCCAGCCCAACTTAATTCCCTCTTCCTGCAGAGCTGGCGCATCTGCTGCAGTCAGGCACGGAGAGAAGGAGACGGAGGGAGAGGGGGGGACAACGGGCACCCAGGACTGCTGTTGGCTCCGGCGCCAGGCGGTGGCCCTGCTGTGGTGGTCATGGTCCTGCGTTGTCACCGTGGGGTCACCCAAAGCCACGCCAGTCACCCATCCCATCCCTGTGGGTGGTTTGTACTGGGGATGGGGGAAACTGAGTCACAGTGGGGCAGCCCTGGATACAGGGTTCCCCCCTGTTTCGCCCTGGACAGGGGATGGACGCAGCCACCTAAACTGTTGTCACCTCCCTGTCCCTGCTGGGACTCTGCAAAGCAGGAGATTGATGTAAAACCGGGTTTTTTTCATCACCTATGAGCTCTGCCCCTCCAAGCGGGTCTCATTCAGACCCCCCACTCCACTCTCACCTTCTGCTGTCCCAAAGGACAGGCCCCCAGGGTTGAACATCATCTGGGAGCACTCAGGGCCCAAGATCCCCTGGATCTTGGGATGGCTCATAGAAACAGAGCTACTGCTTGGGAAAAACAGCGTGGGGGAAAAGCCTCCCTCCTCAGCCTCTCTCCCAGAGAACAAGCACCCAGTGTCACCCGGAGGCCAGGCACACCCATCCTCATCCCCATGGGACCCCCTGCCCCTTCAGTCACCTCCGAACAGCGTCAGGACAAGGAGCCTGGCCAAGCTGGGGGGTGCTCCCCCCCAAGCCCCCGCCATGCACAGCGGCAGCCTGGGGACGGTCGCGTGTCCCCGCGCTTTGAAGGCTCAGCCGCCGCCACACCGAGGCTGGCAGCCGGCGGGCAGCGCTAACCTTCAGGGGGTGATGGGGAGAGGCCATGGCAGGATGGAGGGAGGGATGGATGGAGGGATGGATGGAGGGATGGATGGATACAGCCACCGTGCTCCAAAGCCTGCTGCACACACCATCCACCCAGCACCATGGCTGCCCTCCTGAGCTGTTGGCGCTGCCAGATCCAGGAGAACCATCCCTTTTGCCTTCTTGCCTCCAAGTTGCCCAGCTCGCCAGGCAGCCGAGGAGCGCAGCCCAGCCCAGCTGCTGGCGGAGCTGTGGATACATGCATTTAAATCACTTATATCTTTACTTTCTCCTGCGCTGGCTGTGAGATGGGCTTTTTTTTGCATGCGTAATTAGGGGGTGGAACAGATGGCGGAGGGTTCGTTTAAAGTAATGCATCCATTAAAATAACCTTCGCTGTCGGGGACTGCGCTCCAACAGGGGCCTGTTTCACCGGGGGTGGTGGGGAGGGTGGGGGGGGCTTTGCGTGGTGAGGAGGGGGGCGTGTTGGACATTAGGAAGGGGGACGGAGCGCACATTCCCTGTGGGATACATCATCCTGGATGGTGGGATGAAGGATACACCAACTCGTGTTGTCACGGATGGGTTGGGAAGAGAGCTGGGGCCAAACTAGGACCAAACTGGGGGCAAACTGGAGTTGAACTGGTACTCCTCAGGGCTCAGTTTCCATGGCAATATGATGGCAGTGAGATGGTGGGGAAGCAAAACCCAGGTTGGGGAGGATGCCAACAGTTCTTAAGGCAGGCATAGTGCTTGTGGGCACCCTGGGGTACCTTGTCCAGAGCTGCCCCCCATGGGGACTCTGCCCACCTCTGTCCCCCACCCACCACAGAACCCAAAATACACGCGAGGAGGGCATTGCCACGCAGCACCAGCCGTCTCTCCTGTTTCAAACCCCAGGTTCCTGGGAGAGGCAGGAGGGCTTTGTTCAGGCACCGGAGGAGCGGAGGCCAGAGAAAGCAGGAGTGCCCTGCCAGCTCTTGTGTTTCACTCCCAAGGAATGCCGGGGAGGGGAGGGGAACACTGCTCCCCCCCTTCCCGCCCCATTGGGCACCCAGCCCGGCTGCAGGGTGCTGAGGCTGGGAGGAAGAGGAGGGATGAAGGATGGGGAGGCGGGCGTCGCGCGGATACTGTGGTACCACCACGTGCAGCCAGGGCTGGCAGCGGGTGGGCTGGGGAGGGGGGGACACGCGATGACACACACCCGGGGTGACACGGTGATGCCAAGCACTGCCTTGGTTGGAGCAAATAATTCTGAGCAAGAGCTGCCGAGCAAATATCACACCCCTCTCTGGAAGGAAAGGAGGAGCCCCCACCAAAGGAAAGGAGGGGTACCCACTAAATTTGGGGAGTCCAGCGAGACCAGGGAAGAGCACGGGGAAGAGCGAGAGCAGCAGCAGTGCCAGAGCACCCAAGCGTGTTCAAATATTTAGTGTGCACTTGCGAAGGTGCTTCTGCTGCCTTTAGGGCATCACTGCGTTGGAAGCATCAGAGAGGTGGGAACTGGGGGGATGGGGAGCAAATGCCAGGGATGTGCTGCAGGGGGGTCTTTCTTTTCCAGCTGGGCTGGGAGGGCCAAGGCATGGGGAGCCCAGGAAGGGCTGGGGTAAGCTCAGCTTTGCCCTGAGCCTGGCCCCTGCCTCGTCGTCCCCTCCCCGGCCACAGCTCCCAGAGCCCATGGGATTGCACATCCCTCCATTCCGCTCCTCCTCCTCCTCTTCCTCTAGCCCCATGAGCTTGCTGGTTCCCCACATTCCTGCTCACTGGCACCCTGGGGTGTCCCCAAGCACTGTCATGGCCCAGGGGACAGCCGGTGGCTGTGGCAACGTGGCACATGACATCAACAGCAGCGGCGAAGTGCCGAAGGCGGCGATGTCGGGTGCTGGGGCAAGGGACCAAAGGGACATGTGGGATAGCAGGGCTCAGTGGGGACCACTGGAGAGATGCCAACAGCCAAGAGGGGATCGTGGCAGGACGTGAATCATGGGGTGACAGAGGTCCCCAGGCCAGCAAGGTCCCCAGACCCTCCATTTTGACCTCCCCAGCCCCACACACACATCAAGGAGGAGCTGCTGTGCTGGCAAAATGAAGGACACCGGGTTTTGCTCCATCCCCACACTGTCCTCTGGCCACCAAGCCCCTGCCCCACCACCCCCACTCCCGCTCACTGATCCAAAATTCCCCCTCCTCACCCCGTCCTCTCACCTGCTGTCACCTCCCCATCAAACGCGAGAGTCTCCCTTTGCCTCCCTGGGTGTTTTGCGAGCTCCCTTCGGTGCACCCCAGCACAGTGAGCTCTTCCCACTCCCCAGCCAGCAATCCGCCGGGAAAAACCGGTCCCAAAAACCTTCCCCACATCCGCGCCAGCTCTGCGGGTCTGGGGGGGCCGCGGCCGGCCCCCTGCTCGCCAAGAACAATAGCGCCTTGTTCCAGCCCGGCTCTGTCCTCTCCTCCCTGGGCAAAGCCCTGGCCACTCTCACCTCTACGTTCCTCTCGCTGTTTCCCAGCTCCCTCCTGCCAAATCCCCGTTCCCGAGTGCTTCTCCTCCCCGTGGGTCCATATTAAGCTACATTCTCCTTTCAGCTGGGTGGAAAACAGCAGTAATAACCATGTGGAGAGAGCCGTGCCCCCCACCTCCACTTCCCTCCCACTTCGGGGTTCAAATTTCATTTCAGCAAAAAAGCTTCCCCCGCCTCCAATTTCTTCCCCCAAACCGAGTCGCTGTCGTCGCGTCTGATCTCGGCAGGGGCC
Source organism: Corvus hawaiiensis (assembly GCF_020740725.1). Lineage (NCBI taxonomy): Eukaryota > Metazoa > Chordata > Aves > Passeriformes > Corvidae > Corvus > Corvus hawaiiensis. The sequence goes on from NC_063235.1 coordinate 7,615,458, forward strand.
GTATGGATGCTCAGCTCCTCCTGGTTCAGGATCTGCTGCCAATCTGGACCTCGCAAACTGGTTCTCACACAGCTCCCGCGTAGCACCTCCCTCCCAGCAGTTATTGTCCCTCCTCAGCCACCCCAGCCCAGCTCACTCTCCTGCCACCCTGCTCCCTTGTCACCTTTCCGTCCCGTTCCACTGCCACCTTGCTCCTCTATCACCCTGCTCCACTGTCACCCTGCTCCGCTGTCACCCTAATTCCCTGCCACCCTGCTCTCTGCCACTGCTCTCCCATGGCACCCTGTTCTCCTGTTCCCCCTTCATCCCATTCCCTGCCACCCTGATCCACTGTCACCCTGCTACCCTGTTCCCCTGTGATCCTGCTCTCCCTGTCACGCTGGTTTTTTGTCACCACACTCCATGACACCCTGCCCTTCTGTCACCCCACTCCCAACGCCATCCCTGCTCCCTGTGACACTCATCTGGTGCTCCACAGAGTGCCGTGCTCCCCACTGCCCCTGCTTCTGCCCGGGCACATCCAAACCAAACCAAACCAAACCAAACCAAACCAAACCAAACCAAACCAAACCACTGACTTCACCAGGCAAGATTTATTCCTGGCGTTTTCCCGGGGGGCCAGCGGGGCTGGCAGCTGGCAGGGAGCAGAGCGTCCCTGCTGCCTCCAGCCCGGCAGCCTCCCTCTTTCCTGCAGCTGAGGAGCTCATCTCCCTCGCCCAAGGCGCTCCATCCTCCTCCAGATATTTTAGGCCCAGGTTTTGCGAGGAATGTTCAGGCGCTGAGCCCAAGCCGATGCGCTGAAGTCAGCAGGAGGCGAAGAGGGAAGAGGAAAGAGGGAAGAGAGAAGAAGGGAGAGTGTGCGTGGGGCTTGGGGCCCTGGAGGCGGCAGCACGGGGATGGGATGGGATGGGATGGGATGGGATGGGATGGGATGGCATGGCATGGCATGGCATGGCATGGCATGGCATGGCATGGCATGCTGCTCTCTCTGCCTGGAGCTTGTTGAGCTGTGGGAAGGGCAGAGGATTGGAGCTGGAGGATGCCAGAACTGCTTCACTCTCCCTCTGAGAGGATCAATACCACATTCTGCCTCTTCCTTGTCTCCCCACACTGTGCCAGGCCAGGCTGCACCAACACTCTCCCTCCGGCAAGCCATGGGATTTGGAATGGGAAGGAGGATCCCCAACACTGTCAGTCCCCTTCACTGGGGAGGGGAAGGAGGTGTTTCTGCCAGGGTGGCATGTCCCCTGCCAACACCTACCCAGACCCACCTTAGCACTCAGGATGTCCAAGCCAACCTCATCCCAATACATCAATCTCTGCGAGCACACCAAACCCTACCTGTGCACACCAAACCCTGCCAGTACACCAATCCCTGCCTGCACCCTCTGTCTTGTACACCAAACTACCTGCACACCAAACCCTGCCCGCACACCAAACTCTACCTGCACACCAAACCCTGCCTGCACACCAAACTCTACCTGCACACCAAACCCTTCCTGCATGCCAGTCTCTGCCTGTGCACCAAACCCTGTCCGCACACCCTACCCGCACATCAAACCCTGCCTGCACAGCCAACACTCTAAATGCTGCCCATGCACGTGCTGACACCTCCCACTCACACACCCCTTCCTGCTTGCACCCCACTGACCCCCGGTATCGCCTGAATACCCATAACCTACCCACCACCACCCCGGCACCAGGACAGCTCATCACCCCTCTGAGCCTGGCGCAGCATCCAGGGGGTTTCTCGCAGCCCCGAGGGAGTCCCCGGCACACGCCAGCCCCTGTCACGGCCTCGCTGGCACGCCGCGGCCGACGTGCTCCGACAGGTGAGCCCCCGGGGCAGCGTTCCTGCCTGGGCCGGCAACTGTCCCCACCGGGCAGCCGGTTTGCCGGCATGTTCCTTCCCAGCACGTCCCTCCCTCCTTCCCTCCATATCCAGCCTCTCTCGGCCGGCGAAAGGGGGGAGCCGACAGATTTTAATGAGCTCCCCGGAGGCATCGCTCCGCACCCCCCATCCTCCCGCCTCTTCCCGCACCCGGGAACCGGTGCTCTGAAACACAACCCTCGGTGGCAAGCCTGGAAAAAAACCACAGGGCACATTTCCCCCCGCCTTTTCCCTTCCCTCCTCGCCTCCCCCAGCTTTTTTTTTTGCTCTCCTGCCGATGCCAAAGACCCAGCCGGGCTCTTGTGCTTTCACTCGCAGCTGCAGCTGCCGATTTTCGCTGTAAGCCCTTGTGCCTAGAAGGCCCAGAGCGAGGGATTCTGGGACGCGGTGATTGAAGACAGCACCAGCACGGAGACCATTGCTCAGACTTTCCCTGTCTGTCGCCCCAACGCTCAACCCACAGAGAGGGAGGGAAAAAAAAGAAAGAAAAAAAGGAAAGAAAAAAAAAAAAAGAAAGATGGAGAAGGAAAAAAACCCCACCGGACTGGCGCTCGCCCCTTCCCACCCACGCCGAGAACACACTCCACTGTGCCGGCACCGAGCACCCGGGCAGGCAGCACATAGGGACAGGGTGGGCCCCCCAGCCCTGTGACACCCTGGTGAACTCCGAATCCAACACCAAATCCCACCAGAAGTGCACTGGATCCCTCCCACCATGCAGCCCACTGTACATCACCCTAAAAACTCCCAATGGGGAGGTGAGCACAGCCCAGTTATTTCCCTTTTGTGTTATTTTTAAGGAAAATAATAACAAGGCAGCTTTCGAGCCACTGTCTGCAGCACAGGGTGAATACTGGGGTGTGGGTGCGAGGGGAGATGACAAGAGCATGATGCTAGGGTCCTCGTGGGAAGCTGAACACTCACCACAGCACTGGGGCTGCCAGGATGTGCCCCAGAGCCAAGCAAACACGCTGGGAACATGTCACCATGTCCCCTCCACATGCAGAGCCCCCTGAGGAACAAAGTCCCCAGCACCCTGTGTGTCCAGACATGCCTGGGAAGGTCCCACGGGATCAAATCCTTGCCCTCCAGCACGCACACGGGGCCAAGGCATCGCTCAGCATGTGCCCTGAGGCAGAGCGGGAACAAGTCCAGCCGGGATGGACGGATGGATGGACACGCGGTGGGGAGAGAGGGAATGGGGCTGTGACCCCAGGCACCTCTATGCCGGCCAGAGGGGGTGTGCTGAGCATCTCCTGGCCAGCTGAGCCCTCACATCCCACAAACCTCCCCCAGCATCACTGGCTCCCCAAGGACCATGTCCGGACCACACGGCACATCCCAGCCACGAAGTTTGGCGGGCGGTGGGGCTGGGGAGGGGGACGGCAGCGGGGGGAGGACACACATCTGCGACGCATTCAGGGGCCATCCCGCATCCGGGCAGCCCGGCCACAGCCCAGCATCCAGCCGGCTGGCCCCAGGGGGGGAACGCTGCCATATCACCAGGCAAAAATCCCCCCCCATCCCTCCCGCTCCTGTTACCGAGCCCGGAAGAAGGAAACAGCCCTCCCCACCGCTGCCCTGTTTACCAAGAGCTGGTTCCAAGCACTCGGGAGAATAGCAGGAGCATTTCAAGGCCCTGTTTCCACTCGGCTGACACACACTATTTATAGAAGCCCACAATTCTCCCAGAGCTTTCCTCGGGATCTCAGCAGAAATAGCCTGCCCCGGGTCTCTGCTGCCTCCTCTAAGGAGGCCAGGGCAGCGCCGGCCCCCCCCCCCCGCCCAGGCTTCCCGTAACCTTCCATGGGCTTCCATGGCTTCTCCTCCGCCGGCCGCCCCGCTCCCGGCATGTCCTTGGCTACCCCGTCCCCGCCACAGTGCCAACCCCTCTCCCCCAAACCATCTCCACCTCCTGCCCGACCGGCTCCCGGCGGGCGCGCGGTGGCTCCGGCCGCTGTCCGGGAGGGAACCGGACTGGGGCTGGCGGGGTGTAGAGGGGGGGACACGCCAACAGCCGAGCGAAAGCCACCTCCCGCCTGACTGCATCGGAGCGCGGCAGAGCCCCGGGGGACTCGCACCGGGGATGGAGTTGGCCTATTCAGGTTACAGAGACATGGCAGAGCGGAATTTGGCGCCGCGCCATCCCTTCTCCAGCCCCCCCCTCCGCCCTCCTCTTCCACCCCCCCGCTCCCCACCACCACCACCACCACCACCCTCCCCTGCAAATTCCACAGCCCAGCAGGAGAAGCCAGTGTAAGGGGACACCTGGGGGGGCGAGGAAAGGGGGAGAGGCTTGGGAGGGGGGCCCCAATTCAGACCACGGGGCCCCAATTTGGACCACGCGCCCCCGACTCAGACCACGCCGGCACCAGGGTGGGAAAGCGAGCGGGGGCAGGATCCGTGCCCGTCACCCCGGGGGTTCGCTTCTGCTCTCTGTCACGCCAGGATAAATCTGGAGTGACTCCACCGCGCGCTGTGGCACACAATGAGCTCACCCCGCTGCTTTTGGGGGGCTCTCCTGGCAGCCACGGGCAGAGGGGCTGGATGCACGAGGCCACCTGGTCCTGGGCACAGCCACGTCGTCCCCCCAGCACGTAAACAAGCGGGGACTCAGGTGTCTCCACCTGCGTCGGCCTTGGGGACACCAAACACAGAGAGTCTGGCGTCAGCGTGACCCCGTGGGGTGACTCCAGCCCCCGCCAAAGCCATCGCGGTCCCCCGCGGTCCCTGTCGCAAGCACCGAGGGGCCGCGCGGGGGGGTTTTTAAATCAGCTGATCGATAAAAACAAATCAGAGGGGGGATGACAGGCACCGGAGTAACAACCGCTCGCCGAGCCCCGCGCCACGGACCACGCAACTTCACCGGCGGGGCTGGGGGAAGCCTCCCGCACGCCCCTCACCCCGCACCCTCCCGGGAGTGCCCCCGCGGGGCGGCCCACCGCTCCCCGGAGACAGCCTGCCAGAGGAAGGGGTGGGATGCTGTGCCCCGGGGGGTCCCCCACGTTCCCCGGGGAGCCCCCCTAGCCCCCCGCGCTGTTGACAGGCTCTGCCTTCTAGTGGCCGGAGCCGGCTCTGACAGCTGTCACTCACCGCTCGCACCCGGGGGGGTAGAGGTGGGGGGGTGTCCAGGGGGGACGCGGCCGAACTCGTGGAGATGGCAGCCCCCCGCCATGGGGGGCTCGCCCCGGGCCCCCCCCACGCCCGCACGCCCCTCCCCACCACAAGTGCCATTAAACTCCGGCAATTTGGCACCAACTCGCCGCGCAACTTCAGCGGAGGGGACGGCGAGGGGGGGACACATACACGCGACACGCCGCCTCCTCCCCCCCCCACCCCGCTCTGCCCAAAGGGGGTGTCCCGTGTGTCCTCCCCCCTCCCAGTCCCACACAAAGGCGGGGGTCCCCGGTACTCACCCGCCGGCTCCTGCGCTCCGCGCCCCTCGGAGCCCGCCCGCTTGGGGAGGCTCCTGCCGCCCGCCGGGGCTGCGTCCTGACCGGCCGCGGGGGTCCCGGAGCCCTCGGCACCGCTCGCCACCTTCAACGAGAGCATTTCCAGCGCCTCCTGCTCACATTCTCCCCAGGCAACTCCGCTCCTGCCAGCCCGCCCCCTCCTCCGTCCCCTGCCTGCTCTTTCCTCCTTCCCTCTCCCCCCCCCTCCACCCCTCTATTTTATTTTTTCCGGGATTTTCTCTCCCCTCTACCGCTTAGCTTATTTTTCTCCCTTTTTTCTCCTTTTTTTTTTTTCTCCCCCTTTTTTTCACCTTTTTTCCCCCTTTTTTTTTTCCTCCTCTTTTTTCTCCCCCCCCCTTCGCCTCTCACACACACACAAAAGGCAGCGGAGCGGGAGGCGGAGGGGAACCGACCTCCCCTCTGCGCCTCCGCCGCTCGCCGCCTGCGGAAAGCAAAGAAAGACACAGCGCAGCAGAGCCCTGGCTTGCCGCTGCCTCCCCCCTTCCTCCTCCTCCTCCTCCCTCCTCCTCCTCCTCCTCCTCCTCCTCCTCCTCCTCCACCACCTCCTCCCTCTCTCTTGCCTTCTGCCGCTCCCGGCTTTGTGGGGGCTGGGATAAAAGGGGGGGAGCAGAGCCGGCGGCCAGGCGCGCCCAGCCCCTCGCTCCTCTCTCCGTGCGCGGCGGGGACCGCGGCTCCGCTTCTCTCCGCTGTCAGCGGCACGGCCAGCATCCGGCACCCCGGGGAGCCGTGCAGCACCGCCGGGGCATGCCGGGCCTTGTAGTCCTTCCTTTCCCCCCCTCTTTTTTTTTCCCCTCCTTCCTTCCCCCCCCCTTTTTTCTCCTCCCAGTCGCTGCGAAGCGCGCAGGGAGGGGCGCAACGGGCGCGCGGCCGTTGAGCGCCGCCCTGGGAGGGGGGGGGACACTTCCAGAGAGGGGATGTTTTGGGGGGGATATCCCGGGGGGAGGGTAAACCCCCCCCCCCCCCCAGGCTGCCCCCCCTCCCCGAGGTCCCAGTGGGATGCGCGGGGCATTGCTGCCCTCTCCCGGGTTGCACCCGCACTGCGCACCCCCTCCTTAGGGATGCAGGATTTGGGGACACACACCCCCCTCTGCAGCCCCCCCCCCCGACAATCTGGGGTGCACTTCGTCACTCTCTCCAACTCAGCACCCCTGCGCCCTCAAAACCCCCATGGAGCCAAGTATGCCCATGGAGCCAAGTGTGCCCATGGAGCCAAGCATGTCCTTTTTTCCTTTCCCCCCCACTTTTAACTATTTTTTTTTTTTTTTTTTTTAATCAAAAGCTCTATCTGAGGCCTGGAAATATCCCTTCTGTTTGCTGACACCCTGCTCCTCCAATTTTTTTGCGTCCCCTCTTGGCCATGTCCCAAAGGGAATGCCAGGAGGGAAGGTGGTGAACAAGGCCCCTCGGGACAGTGGTGGCAGAGCAGGGAGCTGCTCTCCAACTTCCTGAGCACCTCGTAACCTCCCTCCCCACAGCTCCACGGAGCATCTCCCCAGAACCAAGTCGCCGTCGCTGTTAATGTTCCCGGAGCAGGGTAGATACAATATAATTAAAGTAGATAATACCGGTGATGTTTGTTATGACATCGTGTTTTTGTGAGTGACGAGTGAAGGGTTAACTCCAGGGAATTGGGAATATTGCTTGGCTGCTAATAACACGTGAGTCATAGATGGAATAACACATGGGTGCAGGGAGAGACACAGCACCTGGCTTTACAGCAGCCCTTTGCCTCGCCTGTGTGGGGCAGGTTGGGGTTTCATGTGTTTTTGGATCAACAGGAAGCAAGGAAGGAATCTGAACTCCAGATACACGCTGGTCACCCCAGCTTCGCTGCTAAACTGGGATGAACTGGTGAGCTGGGGTCATGCTGGGAGTTGTCTTTCAGCTGGGACCTATTGCAGCTGGAAAGGTGTCAGATCTGTCCCCTCCACGCACCCCATCGGGATCAGAAGGGCTGGGTGTGGGACTGGCTGGACTCTGCAGAGCCCGGATAAGGATGCATCGCCCCTGGAAGCAGAGCAGAGTGGAGGCCTGGGCTCCAGCCCGGTCAGCAGAGGAATCTGCACACGCAGACAGGATCACTGCAATTGCTGGTGGCTGAGTGAGCAACTTTGCAGGCTTCCTCGTCCCCTCGGCCTGAATGTCAGCTTTGAATTTTCTTGCTATTTTTAGGGACATTTCCAAAAAAAAGCCACCGAGGAGGATCCCTCCCTTCTTGCTTTGCAGGGCTCTGCGCCCCATGAATATTGCAAGGCTGTGGATCACTGTACCTGTGCAGGGACGGGGGGGGGGGGGGAGAGGGACAGAGGGACAGGGCAAGGAAGAGAGAGAGGTCGTGCAAAAAGCATGACATGGCAAGCAGAATGGGTTAGAATGTAAAATATTTATTAATTTAATCCAAAGCATTAAAAGGTCATGTATTAATCAAAGAGATGCTTAAAACTGTCAAAGTCCTTTGTCAGGTTTGAAGTGCATCTCTATAGTTATCATAAAATATATATATCAGTCTGGCGTGGAGCCCCAGGCAGGGCTGGAGGAGGAGGAGGAGTTAAATGAGGCACTTCACAGTGGGATGGACACCCCCACCCGGCCCTGGCAGACTTCCGTGGGTGCTCCACACCCCCATGCTAAACTGGGCATCTTGCGGGTCATCCTGATTGTCCCCAGGCCTGGGTTTGTTCCCTCTCAAGTCAGGCTTGTGCCCTGTGGTGGTTTGGGGGTTGTGTTTGGAGTCTGGGTTTGGGCTAGAGATGGATGCGGTGGGTTTGGGAGCGGGGTCCCCCACTTGTCCCCGTGGGTACAGGTGGCTCCCAGCCATGGCAGTGGACACTGGGGCGGGTGAGCTGTGCCCATGCCACTCGCGTCACAGCTCTGCGAGTGCTCAGCCCTGCCAGGATTTCTTTTCAGCTGGGGGGGTGGGTGGTGGAGGCGGGTCCCCGGGGCCACCCGGGTCACCCGGGCACCCTTGTTCCGTCTCCCAGCCAAGTGCTGTGTCAGCAGCGTTGGCGTGGACTTACGCTACCATCTAGTGGCTGCTTTGCCACCGCTGTCCCCGGCTCAGTCCGTGTCCCCGCAACCCGCCCCCCCTCCCCAAACCCGGGGGTCGAAGCCACCCCTGTGACCAGGACGAGGGTGACCTGCCTGGGTTTGTCCCCGGAAAGCTGTGGCTGGCTGGGCTGGGGGGGGTGGTGGCAGCTGACACCCCGAAAGCCACCAGCTCCCCGGGGTGGGAGCAGGGGATTAGGAGGCAGTGGGGTGCTGTGGGGGAGATCTGGGGGCATGGGGATAGAGGGGCGAGGAGGGCAGAGAAAGGTGTTTGATGCTTTGCTGGCATACTGGGAGTTGCCGTTGCGGAGAGCGCAGTCCAGAGGCCCTGATGGGGTTGGGGGGCGGGGGAGAGGGGAGAGAGGATCCTGCCCCTGCAACGGCTGTGGAGAGTTAGGGCACTCAGATTTTGCCTCCATAAAAGTAACTGCGGCAGAAGAGCCCAATCCATCCCCGAATTCCAGCACCGGGCTGCCCCGGAGCAGCAGCAAAACAATTCCCGATTTCTCCCAATAAAACCACTTCCGAGCAGCCCTGTGGCCAGCAGAGCAAGGCTCCCACTGTGCCCCCTCCCCATCGCCTGTGTTTGCGCTGTCACCTGACCATTCCCACGCCCAGAAAACCTCCGTCCCCAAATCCTGCTGCTCCCTCGTTGCTGTCACAGATGCTGCTGTTGTCAGTGCACAGCTCTTCCCAATTATCTGTTGTTTTTCCATGGAAAAAGGTGTCCCCTCACAGTGACTGGTGCTGAGCTGCTGGGTGATTGCAGATAAATCCATCTGTGCCTCAGTTTGCCCTCTGAGGGGACAGTGCCTGAAGGCCTGGACCAGCAGGCTCAAGCTTGGTCAAGTCTAAATCCACATTTTTGGCCATTTTCCACTGTTGTCTGGCCGTTGCTGCCTCGGAAACGTGGCTCCGATCCACGACCCAGGAGCTCTGCAGGTTCTGCCAGTCCCTGGGGAGCTGAGGCCAGGGGCCACAGGGACAAACCCCCGCCCTGCTGTGGGTGGGGATGGCTCCTTCCCGGTCACGGGGGTCCCCAGCAGCAGCTCGGGGCGAGGGGGGCCCCCGGGCAGAGTGGGAGCGCTGCGGGTGCTTCGTGCCAGGGTCTGCAGCGCCGGCCATCTGCAGCATCCCCACTGCTGTGTCCCGGCACCGGGTGGGCTCGCTGGCTCCAGACCCCCCCGCCACGCGTGGCCCGGGCTGGCCCGGCGCTGGCAGAGCAGCCAGCCAGAGCGGGGCCACATGGGCTGGGCAGGGTGTGCGGGCAGGAGCGGGGCGAGCAGGGCTCGGCACCATGGGGACGCGGGTGCTGCGGAGCATCGGGGAGAGCTGATGGCGGTGGATTAACCCTCGGGTGCAGGGCAGGGGAAGCGGTGCTGAGCTGCTCCCTCTCCCCTCTGGAGCTGCTGCAGCTGCAGCGCTGCCTGTGGTGCTGCAGGGAGCAACCAGCCGGGAGGGGAAGGGGCCAGAGCAGAGCCCCCAGCTCTGAGCTTTGCTCTTCCCTGCAAGCCCCCAACCCAAGCTCTGAAGCAAAAATGAGCCTGCAGCACCTTTGGAGGGGTCCCAACCTCTTTCCCCACCTCCCCATCTCTTCTGGCCCCAGGGTGGACCCTGCTAGGAGCTGCAGGAGCTCTGTGAGGGGTGACCCCGGGCGCGGGGGGTGGCTGTGCCAACCCGCAGTTGTCCCTCCACCCCTGATCAATACCGCCCAGCATTAACATAAAATCGATGTCCCTCCCCTACCCAGCCTGTGGTCACCCCGCAGCAAAATCCTTTAAGCCCCTCACCCCTTCTGCCGGCACCAGTGCTGGGAGAGGACAGAAGGATGGGAACCAGGACAGCGGTCTCCCCTTCCTCCCTTCAGCCCCTTCACACAGGTACCTGCAGCCTCAGGCCCCACTCTCTATCCCCGAGAGCTGACACAGTCATGACAGCAAAATGGGGGACACCCTCTGGTGACCATGGCGTCACAGGGATTATGGTGGCACAGCCACGTGGAAAAGAACGTGGCAAATCCACATGGGTCCTGACCCACTCCTGCCACCACCACTGCTGGGGACAGGGCCCTCGGCTGGGGTGGAGCAGGAGCTGTGAAGATGCCTGGTGGTACCCAGGGATGGTGGCATGTTCCCAAGCCTCCTGGTATGTCCCCAAAGCCTCTGGTATGTCCCCAAACACCTCAGCATATCCCCTAAGCCCCTGGTATGTCCCCACATCCACTGGCATTGGCCCCGTGCCCTCCTCCTCACATGCCCAGCGTCTTCCCCACAGCCTGAGCCCCCCCTGGCTGGGGTGGGGGCCAGTCCCTCCTTCCCATCAGTGCTGAGGAGTTCATTACCGGCACAGCTGGGCCCTGCTGGGGAGGCCAAGCTGCAAGGAAAATTAACCTCTTCCTCCCCAGCCTGCAAGCACGGGACCCCTCCCTGTCACAGGTGGCAGGAAGGGACAGTCCCTTCTCGGGGAGTGCTGGGGGGCTGCGGGGTGTTCTGCATGAGGGCAGCTTTGCAAACCCAAATGCTTCCCGACCCAGCGTTTCCAGGCTTTTAGTCACAAAGGAAGTTGGTGTGTCCCCTCCCCACATGGACTTGGGGGCAGGGGGGACTTTCTCTGCTCACTCGCATTGAGGAGACCCCCCAAACCCATGCCCTGGGGCTGGAGCGGGCGAGGGGGCATAACTCAGTCCTGGCTTGGCTGAACCTGGGAGCCCCCACCATGGGGATGGGTGCTCCCACCCCAAATCCTGTAACTCAGTGTTGTCCCCCCAGCTCTAAGCACCCCCCAGTGCTCATGCCCATCCGGGGCAGCCTGTCTCTTTTGGGGTGGGGCAGGGGCAGAAGGACCTGGGCTGCCCCCAGTTTGTTAGAAAGGTTTTATTTCTCTGTATTTACAGACTTCACTAAAAAAAAATAAACAACAAATCCCTCCCCTGCCCTTCCCTTCCGCCCCCCCCCGGCACTGTCCACCCACAGCCCTGCCCTGGGGGTGCAGGGGTGCTACTGGCCATGGGGCACAGGACTGGGACTCGAGAATGGGAGTGCCTGGAGGGGCAGCAGACAGGGTGGCCCCCTCCGCCCCCAGAGCCATTAGAGTCACACTGACACGCTGACTGTGCCCCCCAGACCCCCCTTAATTCCTGCTGCAGCCGGGACCACCCCAAGCGCTGTGGGGCTGACCCCATCCCGTACCCTCCTCCTGCCCCCTCGGGGCAGGAGGGAACAGCCCCTGGGGCAGAGCTGCCCCCACCCTGCCTGGGCCCCCCAGGACTCCTCGTGTGCCCCCCTCAGGCCCCCCTGTCCCCCAGTGCACGCAGAGGTGTATGGCTTTCAGGACTTGGCTCTTCTATAAAGCAGAGGAGATAAGGCAGAGGACGAGGGGGTCCCCCAAATACAGGGACCTCTTGGTGGGGGCGGTGGCTGCTGGGGGGAGGCATATAAAATCTTATAAATTAAAGGAGATATAAAGGGCGGGAGGGTTGAGTTGACCTCCCACAGGTCAGTGCCAGGATTTTGGGGGGCCGAACCCCACCCAGCTGTGCTCCCAGAAGAGATTGGGGTTGGCATGGGGAGTTCCCCCCAAGCCCTCTGCTACTGAGGGTCTGGGGGTGTCTGGGGGATTCACGGGGGTTACTCACACTCCTCCTTGCAGCCAAAGCCCTTCTCAGGTTCAGAGCTGGGTGTGAAGGCAATAAAGGGAGTGGGGGAAGGGCGGGGCTGGGGGGCACAGTTCTGTCTCCTCTCTGAGTCAAACAACCTTGTGCAAAGCCCTGTGTCCTCCCTGGGCACCCTGAGCACCCCTCACAGGCGTTTTTGGAGGGGCACAGACGAAGGAAGCAACAACCTCCTAAAGAAAAGAGGAGATTCACCCCAAAGCCACCCCAGAGCTTCCTGGGGGTGCCAGCGCTGGGTCACTGGTTGTCCCCAGGCTGGTACTGGGGCTCGGTGGCAGTGAAATAGTCCTCGAGGAAGGACTGGAGGTACTCGAAGGTGGGGCGTTCCTCGGGCTCCCTCTTCCAGCACTGCACCATCACCTCATGCAGGGACTGAGGGCAGCTCCCCGGGCACTGCATGCGGTACCCCCCGCTCCACCTGCTCCAGCACCTCTCGGTTGTTCATCCCTGTATGACAAGGACCTCCCGCTCAGCGACAGCACCCCCACGGGACAGGCCAGTGGGGAAACTGAGGCATGGGACAAGCCTTGCTGAGGAGAGTCAGCCCCTGTCTGTGCCCTGCCCGGCTCACCCCAAGGGTGCCCCTGCCCCAGTGGGCCGTACCTGGGTAGGGCACCCGGCCTTTGGTCACCAGCTCGGTCAGGAGGATGCCAAAGGACCAGACGTCCGACTTGATGGTGAACCTCCCGAAAAGGGCAGCCTCTGGAGCCGTCCACTTGATGGGGAACTTGGCACCTGCAACGGGAGTCAGCTGAGCCACGGCTGGGGCTGCACCTGTACCCAGGGTACCCTGCATCTGGGGCACCCACATCTGGGGACATCCCACACCTGGGACCGTCACCTGAAGCACCCTGTACTGAGGGCATCCTGCACCCAGGGTACCCTGAACGGGGGGCACCCTGCACTAGGGGGGACCCAGCAGCCATGAAACCCTCTGCCTGGGGCAGCCCACACCTGGGACACCCAGCACCCGAGGCACCCTGCACTGGGGTACCCATCACCTGGGGCATCTGTCACTCAAAATACCCATAATTTGGGGTGTCCATCATTCCCTGGTGCACCATAATTTGGGGCACCCACTGCCCACGTCACCCAGCCTTGGGGGTGACCATCTCCAGGCTAAGGGTGGGACACAACAGGGAGGACGCAGTGCAGAGGTTCCTACCCTGCCGCGCCGGTGTACTCGTCGTCCTCAATGAGGCGAGCGAGGCCGAAGTCAGCGATCTTGCACACGAGGTTGTCTCCCACCAGGATGTTGGCAGCACGGAGATCCCGGTGGATGTAGTTCATCCGCTCAATGTACGCCATGCCCGCTGCAATCTGAGGGGGGATGGAGCAGTGAACACCCCCAGTACACCCCTGGGGGGCACCCCCCACCCTGTACCAGCCCCCCGGTACCTGGGCAGCCATGTCCACCAGCTGGGGCAGCTTCAGGTAGCGACCGTCCCCATCCTTCAGGAAATCCAACAAGCTGCCTGCAGGCAGAAGGGGTCCCCATCAAAGACCCCCAAAACCCAAGGGTGCCCTCCCCTGTGAGCCCCCCTGCCCTGGCACCATGCCCAAGCAGGTGCCCCCCGCTCACCCTGGCTCATGAACTCGGTGACGATGAGTAGATGGGGCTCCTCCGACACCACAGCGTAGAGCTGCACCAGCTTATCATGGCGCAGCCCGCTTCATGATCTGGAGCCTCCTCCAGGAAGGCCTCAGGGGACATGGTCCCCGCTTCAGCGTCTTCACCGCCACCTTCGTGGTGCCATTCCATGTGCCTGGGTTGGGGACACAGAGTCACCACGAGCCCAGGGGACAGCCAGCCTGGTGGGGCCAGGATGGAGGGGTGTGTGGGTGCCTGTTTGCATGCTTGTGTGAATGGATGGATGGATGGATGGATGGGCAAGAAATCAGGACAGGGCAAGGAAGGGATCCCTTGGCGGGGATCAGGATCCCACTGCGTCCCACCCAGGACAAGGAGTTCCCCTCACCCCAAGGCACCCGTGAGCTCCTCTCCCAAGACCAACCTCACCCCATTCCCAAACCCTTCGTGGACTCTGTGCCAAGTTTCCATCTCCCCCACACAAGTGGGTACCACCTGCCACTCTGTGATGCTCCCTGCCAGGACAGAACAAGGCTTCTCCTGCCCCCTGTGCTCCCCCACCTTACCCATCCACACGTCTCCGAAACATCCCATGCCAAGTTTCTTGTCGAGGGTGATGGATTCCCGCGCTATCTCCCAGGCGTCCTTAGCTAATCCCAGGGTCTGGGGCTTCACAGCAGGGCATGGGTGGGTGAGCAGATGGCACAACCCGTCGTTGTACTCTGCGGGGGATGGGGGGCAGGCAGGGAGGAGGAGGGAGGCGATGTGATGGGATGAAGGCAGCATGCATGAGTGGAGGAAGCAGGGGACGCCAGAGGAAGAGGATGGTGAAGGTGGGACCCCCTGGCCTGGTCTTGTGGTCCCATCTGCAATGGGGGTCTGCTTGCCCATGCAGAGGTGACATGGGGCATCTGGGGTACCCTTTGTGAACCCAGAGCAGGACATGGGGTAATTCCTCATGCCAGCAAATCGGTGTCTCTCAGCCTGTCCTGGCAGGCAGGAGCTTTTCCTGGTGGAGTGCCAGGCCTGGGGGTACCCCCGCACCCCCCCTGCCTCTCACCCTGGCTTGCCCATCAGACCCTACCCATCCAGACTTCCCCGAACTGCCCATTTCCCAGCTTCTTGAGGAGCTGGAGGGACTCGCGGGGGATCTCCCACACGTCTTTGGTTTTGACTGAGAGGTCGGCCAGTTTGGGGGTTCCCTTGTGGCACGGCACGCCCAGGCGGCAGCACAGCCCAGCTGCCCGCTCTGCAGCACCGGGCAAGGGGACAGGAGTCAGTGTGGGCACAGACCCCCACCAGCCCTTTGCCCCACTCCCACCACCCCAGGCATTGCCAAGGCTCCTGTATCACCCAGTCACCCCCAACACATAAATGCACCCCCCTCCACCTTCCCCTAGGGACAGCCCCACAACCCCTCGGCTGGGCTGGACCCCTAGTCCCCCCAGCTACACCCAGGGAGTGGGTGATGCCCACCCACTGGAGACAGTGGGAACCCCCTGCACCCTGGACATGGAAAAGGGGAGACCCTCAGGGAGTCCCCCAATGCCACCACCAGAACAGCCCCCTCCTTCCCCAGTTCAACCCCGTCAGCCCAGTCTCTTACCAAAAGGTCTTCTGAGCTTTCCCTACCCCTCCTATTGCCCCCTTGTGCCCCCACCCCACCCTACCTATATAATGCTGGACCAGCTGCTGGACGGTGCTGAACTGGGCACGGGTGGTGATGTAGTACCCCCCGTTGTCCAGTTTCCGAATCTTATAGTGCTTCACATGGTCTCCCTTGGCCTCATCCCAGTCCCGGATGGAGAGGGAGTAGGCACCTACGAGGGGATACTGGTCAGGGAGGGATGTGGGGCACAACCCCCAGTGTCTCCACCCCTGTCCCTCTACCTTTCGTCGTCTCACTCTCCCGAATGAGGAAGGTGCCCCTGAAGTTGCCGTGGCACAGGAGCTGCCGCTCTGCATCTTTGCGCCCGATCTTCCCGAAGTACCACCTGCCATGGTGATGGGCTCAGCACCACGAAGGCACCGCCGAGGGGACCATGGAACCTCCTGCCAGCACCGTGGCACTGCTGGGGCTCACAAGGACACCTGGGCCTGAGGCAGGTGGGGTTGGGGTTTGTCTCCATCCCTTTCCCCCCCTACTCACTCTTCTGCCTGGATGGAGTCCACAGGGGCCACATAGTTGCTGGGGATGTAGCCCGTGGCACCCGAGCTCAGCGACCTGGCCTCCCACCAGTCCCCCTCCCTGGGCAGAGAAACAGAGAATGTGGAGGAGGAGGGACAGATAGACAGACCCATCCACCATGTGCCTCCTCACCCTGCACACGGCCCCGCCAGACCCCACTCTCCCCCACCCATCTCTGCTGAAACCACCCATGACTCGTGGCCCTGGTACTGAGCAATGGAGCCAGGCAGAGCCAGGCTCCTCAGCCTGGGTCCTGCGGTGGGTACCCAAGCACAAAGGCACCTCCCCGGGGTGGTATGTGGGTGCTGGGGGTGCAGGAGGTCCGGGGAGGCTCACGTGTTGTTGATGATGTGGAATTTCTCCCCTTTCTGGAATGTCAGGTCATCCTCCGTCCTGGCCTCGTAGTCATACAGGGCGATGAACAGCGTCACCCCCCTGCCTGTGGCACATGGAGGGGACCAAAGTGACCCCAGAGTCCACAGCCCAGGGGTGCAGCTGGACACCCCTCCCCATCATCTAGCCACCCTGCTGACCTGTGATGCCCCCGCTCCACGTCTGCAGCACGTTGGAGGTGAAGCCCCCTGGCTCCGCGAAGGACGGGGCCAAGGGCACCGCTGGCCCCTGGAAGTTGTTGAAGTCAGGGATGCGGGTGAAGATGGCCTCTGGCTGCGTGGGATCGGGGTCGTACTGGGAGGCAGGGGGCTGGAGAGAGCCCCCCTCGCCCCCTGCCTGCCCTTTGCCAGCCCCCTTCTCTTTGCAGGGCACACAGCCCATCCTGGGCACCGCCTGTGGGACAGAGGGTCCGTGAGCCCCACGCCCCCCGGCAGGGCACACGTGTGTGCACACATGGGTAGAGGCACTGGGGTGCACCCCTCTGGCCCCAGGAGGTCCTGCCACCCCCCAGCTCAGCACGCTGGACCACACTGGACACTGGGGTCCCCATGGGCACTGCCAGTAGCGGGGACCCACTGCGAGGAGGGCTGTGCTCCCCATGTCCCCGCGGCACCCGTGGGTGCTCCATGGCAGCTCCACTCACTGCGACGGCTCCTCAGGTCACTTCAGCTGCTCCATGTCACTTCGGGGAGGAGAAGAGGCACCTGTGGACACCAGGGAGGATGTCAGGTGGGGGGCAACACTCTTGCATGGGCTGTAACACCCCTCCATGGGATCAAATACCGCTGTACAGGCTGCAACACCCCTGGGTGGACTGAAATACCCCTTCCGGGGCTGGAACACCCCTGCACATGCTGAAACACTTCTGCCAAGGGCTAAAATACTCCTGAATAGGTTGAAACTCCCCGTAACAGGATGCAACACCCCTGCCATGGGCCATAACACCTCTGCACAGGCTGCAACACCAACGACGTGGACTGCAACACCCCTTGCATCGGCTGTAACACCCCTGCACAAGTTACAACACCCCCGCACAGACTGAAGCACCCATGCACAGGCTGTAATACCCTGCATGAGCCGTAACACCCCTGCATGGGCTACAACACCCCCTCGCAGGCTGCAACTCCCCTGCATGAGCTGAAATGATCTGCGTGATCTGAAACACCCCCACAAAGCTGCAACACTCCTCCCAGGGCTGCAACACCCCGGTGGGGGCTGAAACCACATCCTCAAGTGGGTTTTTCTCTCACTTCATCCTCACCACACTGCTCACATCCCTCCAGGGCATCTGTGTCCCCGAGGCTGAAGAACAGCCAGGCCGGGTGGGAAGGAGCCCCCGAAGCGTCCCCATCCCCACACCCTCTGCTTGACGGCAGTGGGTGTTTTGGGGTGGAAGGTCCCCACTCACATCACTGTGGTCAGGACAGGCTCTTCCGGCCGCTTGTGGCGAGAAGGTGTCACAGAGGAGGAGGAGGAGGATGGGGAAATCGGACCTCTCCTGTCATGGCTGCAAGGAGACGTCCATCCCCAGCCCTGTCATTGCCCTGGCTGCCGGGCACCCACCCACACCAGTCTGCCCAGTTTGCTCTGAGCAGAGCAATCCAGTCTGCAATATGCCAGAGGTCACTCTGTCTCCAGCTGAGAGCAGAGGGAAGGAGCAGGAAGGTGTCCTGTCCTCTGCACTCCAGTGAGCAGGAGGAGGCAAAGGTTTTGGGGTGGATGAGATGTTTCAGGGCAAGTTTTCCCCATCATGGTCATTGATTCCCTTTCCTCTCTCTCAGTAGGGGTGGAAAGAGCCCAGCTCTCCCCTTCCACCTCTGCTTTCAACACTGGTGGTGTGGCAAGGCCACAGCCATTGCTGACAGGGTAGCATTGCCAAACCTGAGCAAACTCGGCTGGTTGGGGATTTTATTCCTGATGATAATTGGTGCCTATTTAAACTGATGAACAACCCTGGCTCTCACAAACTCTGTCCCACCTGGGTGAGAATCACCCACCCGCCACATTCAGAAACTTCCCATTTTGCTGAATTTCAGTGCTGAGCAGGCAATGGAGATACCACAGATGCCAGAAGGGATGGGGACGGGGATGGCACGGAGCATCTTCCAGGCAAGTGCAACCTCCCAGTATCACAGCATTGAGGGTTTAGGTGCTGTGCAGCAGCACTGAACCCAGGCTTCCCCTTCCCTGCACACCCAAAAGCCCCCTGTGCTCCTCCCAGGGTGGCCCAGAGCCATCCCTCACACCGTCCTTGGGGAGGGGACGCAGCCGGTGCCGTGTCCGATGATTGCGCGCTGGTGTCTGGCTCCAGCTTTCCCAAAAAGGAGCTGCTGGAGCTGGGGAGCAGATGGCAACTGAGCCCTTCCTGCCCTGGCTCCACCAGCACCAGTCCTGGCCGAGCTGCCAGGTCCCGCCCCGCACTGAGACCCGGCCAATTCATCACCCCCATCCCTCCGGGCATGGCTGGGCACGGAGCAGCCACATCCCTGACTGCCCATCCATCTGCTCCCCAGACCCCTGGGACACGGGGCAGCTCAGCCTCAGCCCCGTCCCCAGCTCCTAGGCAGGGCACAATGTCCCCTGCACACACCATTGTCACCCCGCATGTCATCTACAGCGCTGAGGTACCCCTGGGGTCACCTCCATGCCCTGCCTTCATTCCCCTCATGGGAACAATAGCAGTGGAGAACTCAGGCTCTGGGGGGATGCAGCCACACAGAGCAATATGGGGGTGCTGGGAATGTCACACCCTGTGCCGTGGAGACAAGCCACGGTGGCATTTGCCAGGCTGAGGGGGCCATGACCCCCTGGGCAGGAGGCAGCTACCAGAGGAACTCACACGGCACCTACGCAGTGGGAAGAGGAAATAGCAGGAGCACGGAGCGGGGCAAGAGGGGGAGGAAGAGGATGGTGCTGTGGCCACCAAGGGGCGACAGGACTGACAGGACCTCAAGCCCTGGGGATAGTGGCAGCTGGGAGGGTCAGGCAGGGATCACAGCAGGGCTGCAGCCCCCTGGCCATTCTGAATCCCCCCATGCCTTGTCCCACACCCTCACCCTGCACTCCCCCGTGGTGATCTGGCTCCCACTCCCTCGGAAGAGGAACTGAGAGGGCTGCACAGCACAGCCCAGCCTGGTGCCGCCGAGGTTCCTCTGTCACCCTGTCGCTCTGGAGTTCCCTGGTCCCAGCAGGAAAACCGAGGCATGAGGCAGCTGCAGCGCAGAAGGGGAAGGTGGCTCGCTAGGGGACAGGACCTGGAGCTGTGTCCCCATCCCATGCCCAGGACCCCACAGACCTGGGGAGGGGATAAGAGGCCACATCTGTCTCCCCTGTCTGCTCCTTGTTCCAGCACGGTGGCAGATGGTGGCGTGTACCTGCCCCTTCCCCACTGCCCCCAGCCCCAAGCCCACCCAGAGGATACCTGGAGACGGAGCCCTGCTCGAGTTCCAGTCCTCCCAGCTCACCCAGGGCCTGGTGAGTCCCCTGTGGCTCCCAGTGGGAGCAGGTTCCTTGAGAACAAGGGGCGCAAGGAGGGATGACACCCATACCCCGCATGCCCACAAGCAGGGCTATTCCCCGGGCTGAAAAATGAAGAACCTGACACCCCCAAAAGTGATCTTCTCCACAAGCCCACCGGTCAGCCACCAGGCCCATGACAGGGGGGTCCCCTCGCCCCCATCCCTGGCAGGAGATGCTCAGGAGAGAGGAAGCCCCCCTTCCCCAGCTTTCCAGCCCCATCGCTGGTTGGGAAAGCAGGATTTCCGCTGGAAGAAGAGCAATTCCCGGATCCAAGGGGCTGCAGGGGCGGAGGGAGGGAGCCAGCCAGGGCTCCAAATACAATGTCCCGGGAGGAGCGGGGTGGGGAGGGAATTGTGCAGGGCAGGAAGCAGCGAGTTCCTGTCCCTCCTTGGGACACACCAAGGATCAGGGACGAAGCAGAGCTGCAGGGAGTGGGGGGAGCATCCGCTCCGGCCAGGGCCTGAGCCCCCCACAGCTCCCCCCAGCCCCAGCCACGGAGAGCTGAGCCTCCAACATTGCCCCGGAGCGCTGGGTGGGCTGGCACCCCATGGGCACCTGCAGGGACGGAGGGCACAGGTGTGTGTGTGTCCCCCAGGGTGCCGTGGCCTGTCCCCTCCCCAGCGTGTGGGTCCGGCACGGGTGAGGGCACCGCATGCTCCGCAGGGTCCCCGACATGGTGTCACCCCGATCAGTGCCGGGATGGTGAGCTGCGGCCGGTGGGTGCCCCCAGATCTTCACACACACGGCAGCCCCCCGCTAACCTGCTGCCCCCAGGATGGCGAGGACGGGGGTCTGCTCCCACCCCCAGGCATTTCCCAGGGAAGCAGTGAGGGTGCAGTGAGGGCAGGGCCCCCAACAGACCCCACCAGTGTCACGGGACCCTCTGTCCCCACAGCTCAGTGCCCGTCCCATCTGGGACCCAGAGCCACCCCAGACATGGAGGGGGCATCTCTCGGCAGACCACGGCAAAGGGATTAAGAGACCCCCTCGCTATTACAGGGGTGAGTCCCCCACCACCCTACACCACACACCGCACACGTACCTCCTACCGCCACCCTCCTGCTCCGGCTGGCATGGACCCCCCGCTCCACGGGGCTCCCGGCGGGACCACCGGCTGGGCAGCCACGGCAGCCCCCGCTTCGCCCAGCGCCGGGGGTGTCGGGGCGGGAGCCGTGGGAGAGCGGGAGCGCCCGGCCGTGAGCTTCCCCTGTCTCTTCGGCGGCTCTGGCAGCCGAGCAAGAGCTTCCCCTCCCCTCGCCCCCCCTTCCTCCCCGCGCTCGCAGCAACGCTTCATTGTACCAGCCAGCCCAGCCGGGGTGGCTGCTGGATCACCCTCCGGACCAGCCTCGGATCACCTCGGCACGCTCGCTGGGGACCACAGCCTGCCCGTGGAGGTGGTACAGAGGGGAACAGGCATCAGGGGGCCTCTGGTCCCCAGTAACACAAGGGGACACTGGCGTGGATTCCCAGGCTCTGCCCGCTGGGATTTACGGGGCGTGTGCGGATCCAGCCTGTGCCACGGTGGGGGCTGCCTGCACCCGTCCCCAAAGCCTGACAGTGCCTCCCTGAGCTCCCCGAGGGAGAGTCCCGGGCAGGGGACAGCAAAGGGACATCAAATTGGGCACAGAGCGCTGTGGTCCTGCAAGGGACAGGAACAAGTTGCCCATCTGGTGGCAGGACACACACAGCCGTCCCCCTGTGCCCCAGGGCTGGCTCGGACCCCCAGCAAAGAGTTCCCAGTGCTCCCAGTCTCAGGATCTGGCTCGATAATGCCACCCTGTAGACCCTCTGCTGCCTCCTGCCCATCACCCCGGCATCGGGGCTGCTTGAAAAGACCTCAAGGAGCTCTGCCCTCCCACCCCAGGAGGAGAGACACAGCCCCGAATGCCCCACTGCCCATTTCTCCCTTCCAGGTGCAGACCAGGTGTGACAACCCATCCTTAAAGGGAAGGAAGTCTGGCTGACCCCAGCTTGGGGGGGTCCCCCACAGATCCATCTGGTGCACCCACCCAAATGCTGCTTGAGGCGTTTTGGGGCTCATCCTGCACCTCCCATCCCCCGCAGCACCCGGCATTGCTCCATCTCCCTGCACGGGGGCCCTGCCGAGACTCGCTCTCCCAGCCGAGCACCCCGGGGTGCCCGTTCCCCCGCCAGGCACCACATGATGCCGGTTCTTTCCCTCCTCCAGGGAGGGCCCGAACTTCGGCATTGGCTCCGCCGGGTTTCGCCGCCGCTGGCTCCGGCTTAAAGTTGAGCAGCCGGCGCCGGGCTAGCCGGGGCGGCCGGGATGGGTGTTCTCCGCTGGCTCGTGGCCTCTGCACTCTGCATCGCCGTCCGGGGTGAGTCTGACCCCCACCCTAGCACTGTCCCTGCTGGGGACACCCCGGGCATGGGAGAGAGATGGCGGCACCCCACCAGATCTCCTCCCGCTGCACTGCAGGGCAGGTTGGAGACTGGGGAAGTGGTTTTATTGCTTGTCGGGTCCCAAAATTTACAGTTCCTCCAAGACACAGCTGGGGTGGGTGGGCAGGGGGGATGTGCCTTGAGGGCTTGGTGGGGCTGGGGACGTGAAAATAAGACTAAATTGAGGCTTTAACTCAAGGGGTTTAACCCAAGCAGGCAGGGCAGCCAAGCGGGAGGGGACGGGGGTGGCAGGGCGACCATGCCCCCGTGGGACCCCCTTTCTGGGCGCTCATAAAACCGAGCAGGGTTGGGAGGTGGCTGGACCCGTTGCTGGACCCTGACACCGTCTGAGGGTGCCGAGAGACGGCGTGTGATGGGTACCCCTGGCACAGCCTGGGGTGCAGGGGGGGTCTGCTCGTCCCTGCCTCCCCGAGGGTTGGGGGGCAGGTCTGCTCCCGGCTGTCCCGGGCTGGGCAGGTGCTGTCTGGGGCCGGGCACGTGCTGCCAGTCGTTCCGGGCAAGGAGGAAGATGCTGAGAGAGGGAAGGGCTCGTTCTCAGCAGTTGTGTTGGCGTGAGGTTGCATAAGCTGGGAGCCCGGAGGGAGGTTGGGGAGGTCACTGAAAGAAGCCAGGTGGAACCAGTCAGGTCCCTGGCACCCCTCAACCATGGCCTGTGTGTTGGGGACAGCTTGGCTGAGTCCCACGTTGGAAATACCATCCAAGGCCAGTGCTTGGGGTGACACTGGACCATTACCCCAACAGTCACCCGGGAACTGAGGCTCCCTGGGGGTGCAACAGTGCTGACCCTGGGAGGGTGTCAGTGCCTCGGTGTCCCTTGGATGTGCCTTTGGATGAGCTCAGGAAGATCTTTTGGCCAAGCAGGGAAGCCCCCAGCTGCAAGGAAGGGGAGCACTGGCCCAGCAGCCTCCCATCCCCATCTCAGCTGGGGGGACACACAGCCCTCCTCACCCTGCCCCTCTCTGCCTTTCAGGACAGGACTATGGGCTCTCCCGCCCACCCCCTCAGTTCGGCTCCATCTACCACGTCCGAGGTAATGGGATCCCGCAGCCCCCTGTGCTGGGGGAGAGGAGAGGATGCTCAGCACCGGGCAGGACCAGGCTGTCCCAGTGCCAAGTTGGGGCAAGTTCCAACAGCCGAGTGCCTCTTCCTGACCCTTCACCCATGGGGGCAGTGGCTTGCTTGGCTGTGGGTCCGCAAATTCTGGGGGGCTCAGGAAGGGATGTTGGGGTGCTGAGGTTTTGGGGCTGACCTGTGTCCTGTGCCGGGGGCTCACAGGGGTCATTAAGCTGCCCTACGCCGAGATCGAGGAGCCCTTTGAAGCCTGGTACAACCTGACAGGGAACAAGAGCCGGATCCAGTACTACGGAGGTAGGAGGTGGGCACCCAGCTGCTTCAGCTGCGTCCATCCCTGCACCAGCAGGACTCCTGTGCCTCAGTTTCCCTTTCCCTGGCACAGGGCAGGTGATAACCTTCCAGCTGGCAGCAGTGAAGCCCTATGGGATGAGGTACAAGATCACACCAGAGACGACCGAGAAGGAGGTGAACACCAGGAAGTGCTTCCAGCTGCCCGGCTCCAAGGAGGATGTGGTCATGGCTCAGAGCGTCTTCCCCAGCATGAGGGGCTTTAAGGTGGGAAGCATCAGAGCCTGGAACTGACTTGCCCCCCGAAGCATCTCCAGGCTGTGGGACAGGGTGCTGGGAGATGCTCCTCTCTGTCCGAGGGCTGCAGGGTGCTGGGACAGGCCAGGACACGTGCCCACACCCCAGGGCGCAGGGAGGGTCACTTCCCCACCCGGCTTGGGGCCAGACTCCTG
This sequence comes from Corvus hawaiiensis, assembly GCF_020740725.1. Lineage (NCBI taxonomy): Eukaryota > Metazoa > Chordata > Aves > Passeriformes > Corvidae > Corvus > Corvus hawaiiensis. The sequence goes on from NC_063235.1 coordinate 7,639,466, forward strand.
GCTCCTTTCCCAACCCCAGCAGCCGTGTTGGGACGTGTCACATCCCACACAAACGCTGGCGTTTCGGCATGGATTGGGCAAGTCCCTGCATGGCGGGTCAGCTCCCGCCGGCCCCAGCCTGCGTCAGGGCTGGGCACAGCACGTGAGCAGTGGGGACAGCAGGTTGTCACTGAGCTGGACACATGCCTGCATGGCAAGAGCTTGGAAACACGCAGGAAAAACCTGGAATCGTTTGAGGTTTTTGGAGAAAATTAGTGCAGCCAGAACCCCTGCTATGGGTGCACAGAGTGCTGTGCACAGTGGAGTGTCCCCAGGGCACTGCTGAGCCAGACAGGGGGGTCTGCCCTGTGTTGCACCCCAAATCCTTGCCCCCGTTTCCATCCCATGCATGGCTGTGTGCTAATGGCCATGGAGCCACTGGATGCAGCCAGAGAGCCTGGTGTGTGCACTGGGCTGTGCAAAGGGGCTGGATGGGCAGCAGGGTGCCTGGGGGAGGTTGGGGTCCCCTCCCTGAGGCCCTGTCCCCCCCCCCCAGTTCCTGCGGGAGGAGTACTACGAGGGCCGGTACTGCGCTGTGTGGCAGAATGTCACCCGCTGGGCACAGAAGAAGAACGTCTACACCCTGTGGGTGACCAACTCCAGCTGTGGGGTGGCCCCCGTGCACTATGAAATGCGGGGGTACAACAGCTTGCTGGGCTCCCACTACGACAAATACGAAATTGCCTACACTGACTTCGACAACAGCTACCCCCCCTCCGTCTTCGACCTCCCCATCAATGGTGAGCCGGGGAGGGTCCCCCCGTCCTGCCCGCGGGGCTTGGGCTGACGGTGTCCTCTCTTCGGTCCCCAGAGACCAAGTGTGGGGTGCTGCCAGGGAACGTGGCAGAGCATCGTGTGCTGGCAAACCCCATGGAGGACCTGGTGGGACAGCACCAGCCCTGGGCACACCAGGTTTTCCATGACTACCGCCGGCAGATGGGGCGGCGCTACAGCTCCGTGCGGGAGCTGGAGCACAGGCAGAGCATCTTCGTGCACAACATGAGGTACAGGCAGGCGGGGGGATGACGACCCTCTGGGGGTGCTGCTCACACCGAGGAGGTGGTGGCAGTGCCAGCTGGGGCTGTCCCCACTGTGGTGGCAGGTTTGTGCACTCGCGGAACCGCGCCGCACTCTCCTACACGCTGTCCCTGAACCACCTGGCCGACCGCACGCCCCAGGAGCTGGCAGCCCTGCGGGGCCGCCGTCACAGCGGGATCCCCAACAATGGGCTGCCCTTCCCCACTGAGCTCTACACTGGCATCATCCTGCCCGAGAGCCTCGACTGGCGCATGTACGGTACGTGCGGGGTCAGAGGGACACCGGGGGGCTTTGGGAGTGAGTGCTCCTCACCAGGGCCAGCGCTGAGTCCCACAGAGCTCCCCTGCTCTCCATCACTACACGGAGGAGCCTGTGGGGCTGTGCTGTCCCTGCACATCTATGAGGTTGGTGAGACATTGGAACAGGCTGTATGGAGAATCTGGGGCTGTCCAAGGCCAGGATGGATGGGGCTTGGAGCAACCTGGTCTAGTGGAAGGTGTCACCTGCCCATGGCAGGGGGTGGAATGAGAAGGTATTTGAGCTCCCTTCCAACCCAAACCATTCTGCGTTTCTATGATTAAAGGCAGCTGAGTCAGCACTTGGCCCTGAATTCACTCTGGTGCCCCAGGGACAGATGTGATATCTGGAGCAACATCTGGCTTCCCCCATGTCTCCATCAGCTGGGAGTGAAACCCCCAAAGCTTGCCCCTAGCCAAGGGCAGGGGTCCCAGGTTTGCTGGTGCATTCCCCCACTTCAAGACCTGGCTGTGCTGCCTCTGGAACTCAACTCCTGCCTCAGTTTCCCTTCCACCTGCCACCATCCCTCGGTGTCAACCTGGTTTCTCATCCCCTGCCCCATTGTCCTCAGGTGCTGTCACCCCCGTGAAGGATCAGGCCGTCTGCGGGTCGTGCTGGAGCTTCGCTACAACAGGAGCCATGGAAGGTGCCCTCTTCCTCAAGGTGGGAGCAGGGCTGTGCCCCACGGCATGGATGGGGCGTCTGGAGGGTGCCCATTCCCATCCCTTCACCATGTCCCCCCTGCAGACCGGCGTGCTGACCCCCCTGTCCCAACAAGTCCTCATTGACTGCTCCTGGGGCTTTGGGAACTACGCCTGCGACGGGGGCGAGGAGTGGAGAGCGTACGAGTGGATCAAAAAGCACGGGGGCATCGCCAGCACGGAGTCCTATGGCACCTACAAGGGACAGGTGAGGGTGGCCCCTTGTCCCTGATGGCCTTCCCAACATCTTGTGGCTTTAAGACATAGTGAGACCCACCTGGATGTGTCAGAGGCACAAAGAGGCTCTGGAGATGAGGATGTCACCTCGTCCCCAAGGCACCAGGCTTCTGTGGTTCAAAGTACCATCAAAGTCAAGCCCCAGGGCTCGGCCAGGTGGTTTTGTCACCGCGTCCCTCAGTTTCTCTTCTTGCAAAACAGGGACAAGACTCCTCCACCCATGCGTGGTGCCATGGGTCACTCCATACCCCGGGCTACCCAGGGATGGAGCAAAGCCGCCTGGGGACAGGGATGTGACAGCAAGATGCAGGCAACAGCCCTCCAGGGCTTTGGGTGCAGAGCCAGCCCTCCGCATTGTGTCCTTGAGCAACTGGGAAAACATGCCCACCACCCCGGGCTTGGGAGGACAGCGGGGTCAGAGCCAGGATGCTCTCACAGCCCAAATTCCAGATCACTCCCTGCATCCACAGGGTCAGGCAGAGTGGGCGGGGTCCCAGCGAGGGATCCTAGGGGTCCTGGTGACACTGTGTGTCCCCTGGCTCTGTAGAATGGCTTGTGCCACTACAACCAGTCTGAGATGCTGGCCAAGATCACGGGCTACGTCAATGTCACCTCGGGCAACATCACAGCAGTCAAAGCTGCCATCTACAAGCACGGCCCCGTGGCCGTCAGCATCGATGCCTCGCACAAGACCTTCTCCTTCTACTCCAACGGCATCTACTACGAGCCCAAATGCGGTGAGACAAGCAGCACGCGGGGCACGGGAGGACCTGGGTGCCCAAGGAAATGTCAGAGCACCCAGGTCCCATCCTTGTGGTCAAGGGAGGGGTGGAGGGGATGAGCCCTGAAGTCCTCTGCAGCACTGAGAGTAGCCCTGGGAACAGGGATGCTGTCCAGACTGGGATGTTCTCTGGACAGGGATCTTCTCCAGACAGGGGTGGTCTCCAGAAAGGCATGGTCTCTGGACAAGGATGCTCACCAGACAGGGATAGTCTCCAGACAGGGATGGTCTTCAAGTGAACCCTCTCCCATGTCATTCCCTGCAGACAACACGCCGGGATCGCTGGACCACGCAGTGCTGGCTGTGGGCTACGGAGTCCTGCAGGGAGAGACCTATTGGCTCATCAAGAACTCCTGGTCCACGTATTGGGGCAATGATGGCTACATCCTCATGGCCATGAAGGACAACAATTGTGGTGTGGCCACTGAGGCCACCTACCCCATCCTGGCCTGAGCCACCCTGTCTCTGCAGGGAGGGCTCTGGGTGACACTCTCGGTACTCAGCCCTGGATCAGCCCCTTCAGTGGAACCATCAGGAAGCCAGGGACACAATGGGACAGGCCCATTCAGTGCTGGACATGGGGCAGGACAGGGACACAGCACTGGGCTTGCCAATAAAGACGCTGGAAAAATACTGGATGGCTTCTACAGGAGGGATTCAATTGCTGCCCACACAGCTGTGCCCCTGTGCCCCAGTGACACATCCTGTACAGGTCCCTGTCCCCAGGCTGGTTTTCTTGGTCCCGTGGGATCCTAGTCTGCCAGTCCCAGACACCCGGGGCGAGGGGAGCAGCTTTTCCAGCTCTGAGGTGGAGCACAAACAACCCCAGGGATTTCTGCTGAGATGAGAAATTCCTGGCGTGGAGTGTTGGGGAGGGGGAAGGCCTCCACCCTCTGCCCCACAGCCAAAGTGCCTGTTGTGGCTGCAGGTGGGGACGTCATCATCAGGGTGTTTGCCAATGCCACCAGCCAGGCACCTTCACTCTCTGGGGGTGCTCCCCTTTCACACCGTGGCCGTGGCTCAGCTGTGTGCTCTTAGTTTGGGCTCAAGCCATCCTGGAGAGCAGGATCAGTGCATGAGGATACTAAAACAGGGTGGGAAGGGAAACCTAGAAGAGGGGAAAAGTCATCCCTGACTTGTAGCTGCATCTGCACAGGCTCTACCTTCCCCCAAAATGGGGTTTTGATAGTTGAGAAGTGACATCCCCCATGACTACACCCCAATTTTGTACAGCAGACCACTGGCAGCACTTAGGGAGCTGCACTTCCCTCCAGGTGATACAACTGCTCTCATCAGTGGTGGCAGGTCATCATATTCCCTTGTTTTCTTTCTCTTGTTCACCTGCTTATTTGACAATTTGCTGATTGCTGAAGGGGTCTTTAATCATTCCTGGCAGGGAGGCTGGCTGGAATTCACGTCTGGGAGAGGAATGATCACCGCACAGGAATAATGTGGTTTATTCCGTGGGAGTCCAGGTCTCTTTGATTCTCTTGACTGCAGTCAATAAAACATGCTTTGACTTTCAGGGAACCGTGACTTTCAGGCTCCCTTTGGATAGGTGATGTCCTGAATTTGCTGCTGAACACGAAGGTGGCTTTGAGAGTTGGAGGTTTTGCATCCCCAGGAAGCATTTACTGAAATTTTGCATTCATGGCATTAGGGATATTGCGGTCCTGAGTGTGGGTAGTTTGGATGGCTGGGAACTTAAAAAAAAATATCTGTTTATTATATTTGAAAGAGGAAAAAATAAGAAAGGACATACCTGAAGGGAGGTTTGCTGTTTGCAGAGCCAGATGTAGGCTCTGGCTCCCAGCCCGGCTGAGCTGTGACCTCCAGACTTCCCTGGACACCCATACCTCAGAGTGGCTCCAAGTTCTGCAGAGCACAGCAAAGCACAGCCACTCTGAACCCTGCTATTTATTGGAAGCAAAGCTGGCCTGAAGCTCTGCATTTAAGGTTTCCTTTGGAAGAGACACCTTGCAGAAAACCCCCCCAAATTTGATACCTTGGTGGTGAAACATCAGCTGAGGTTGGTGTTTAAGGAAATGAGCACTGTTCAGGGTGGAAGCTGAGAGGATTTGGGACCCACCTTCCATATCCCACCTTGAGAACCCCATCTCCCTCTTAGTCTATGGGATGGACTGGTGGTAGCCCTCAGTGGTCAGCTTCCAGTCCTGCCCCCATCCTCTGTTAGGTGTTTGTCATGGTCTCCTCTCCTTCAGGGCCTCCTCCTTGTTCAGCTGCCCCTTTTTGGCATCTGCCAACCAAGAGCTTGGTGCTCGGGCACTTAGGCTGGGCATAGGTGATGTCTGCCTGCACACTGACCCCTTTCGAGGCTGTCCAAGCCAGTGGTGGCTCATGCTGGAGGTGGGAGCCTGCTTGGCCACCTCCCAGGATTTCCTGAGCCTCCAAACAGCTTGTTAGTCCAGCCTGATGCTCTCCTGATGCTTCTTTAGGAATTGATCCATGAAGATGCTCACCAAATGGTTGTCAGTCATCACCACCCAGGTGAGTGACTGGAATTGTGGCTTCTACCTCAACAATATCCCGGTTTATGACGAGATGGAGGTGCTGATGCTCCTCATGACCCATGTTAAAGGTAAGGACACTGCTCTCCATCAGGGTTGTGGAGGCTGTAGGACAGGGCTGTGACGTCTCATTCTTCATTGAAAGGGTGGTCAGGCATTGGAAGAGGCTGTCCAGGGATGTGGTGGAGACCCCATCCCTGGAGGAGTCCAAGGAATGACTGGACATGGCACTGGTCTGTGTGACAAGGTGGGGATCAGTCAAAGGGTGGACTCAATGATCTCAGAGGTCTTTTCCAACCTCAGTGATTCTGAGATTCTGTGACTGGAGCCCCTCAGCACAGCAATGCCAGCAAGTACCCTGAGTTTGGGAGCTGCCGAGATAAGCTGGCACAGGGATGACCCTTCCTCCTCCTGCCCTGCATCAACTCAACCCCGGGATAGGGATGGCAACCTTGGGGCAATCTTAGGTCCATGCTGGGCTCCAACCCACCCACCCAAGGCCAGGCAGGACATGGGGAGTGAGATGAAGCTCACCACCACAAACAGCTCCTGGGAGGAATTCTGTTTCCAGTGAAACAGCTCCTCTGTGGGTGAGAGCATCCAGATCTGTGGGATCAATCTGTCCACACATCCAGAAACCCAGGGTGGGCTGAGTTTGCCAAGCTAAATTATTCTCCGAGGAAGGGCGGCTGGGATTTCATCTGGGTTTGGGTTTTCGCCCTGCCCTCGGCTGTCCTGGATACAGCATTTCCCTCCGGAGGCAGCTGCGCTCCGGCACAGACCTCTGTGCAGCAATGCCAGGTGGCCAGAAAATGTGCTCCAGCCCAAAATCTGGCTGCCTTTCCCTGCTGGATGAATTATCTGTGAAAACCTCTCATGGCTCACACAAAACAAGGTAATTATTCAGCGAGCAGGGGACACGCAGAGCCAGAATATGAAATTATTATCTGTTAGTGATTTACAGAGAACCACAGACGGTGTCAAGGAACAGCAGCTGAATCAAACTTGCTTTGGCAACCTCGTGGCTCCCAAACGCTCCAGGCGACCCAGAGGGGCTGATGGAGAGCTCACAGTAGTACTCCTATGCCAGGGGGAAGGGGCTCCTGGGGGTCTCGGTCTCCCCAGGACAGAACCAGGTGGTCCATGAAGGGGAAGGACATGCTTTACATAAAACCCTGAGATTTTAGGATGGTGAAGACCATGACCCAGGGGAGGCTTTTGCTGTCTTACACAGTAACCAGAGGTTTTTGCGGCACAAAAAGATGTCCCTGCCCATGGCAGGGCATTAGGGCGAGACAACCTTTACGATTCCTTCCAACCCAAACCATTCCATAGTGAAAGGGTGCATCTGATATAGCTGAACAGCCTTCTAAACTCTGAAGGCTTGAAACTGCTTTGCTGCCAATGCGTCTCTGCTGGAAAATCACCGAGGCAGTGGCTTTCCAAGCGTTTCTTCTCACACTTCCTTCAGTAGCAGCTTTACAAATGCTCTTCCTCAGCCAAATGTTTCTCCCTTGGCGCCCGTGACTGCTCTGGCAGGTTTGTTGCTCATGTTCTCAAACGGAACCATTCCTTTTCCTTCAGCCCCAGGTATTTGCCACTCCGTACCCCCCACACCCTGACTTGTAGATTTTAATTGATAGGATAAAGGGGAATGGATTCAAACTAAAAGAGGGCAGGGTTAGATTTTATGTTAGGAAGAAATTCTTCCCTGTGAGGGTGGTTATGCCCTGGCACAGGGTGCCCAGAGAAGCTGTGGCTGCCCCATCCCTGCAAGTGTCCAAGGCCAGCTTGGACGAGGCTTGGAGCAACCTGGTCTAGCGGAAGGTGTCCCTGCCCATGGCAGGAGGTGGGACAAGAGGAGCTTTAAGGTCCCTTCCAACTCAAACCATTTCAGGATTCCATGATTTACTGTAACAGATTGCAGGCAGCGTTTCCCTTCTCCAGGTGCGCTGTCAAGCCCCAAAATCTGAGCATCCCCAGTCTTCCACCTCCTCATCCCGCAAAACCCTCCCCTGGAGCACTGCAGCCCCTGAACGGCGAGGAGGGGTTTGTTCCCAGCCATCCGCCGCCTCTGCCAAGCTCTGCCTCCTGCTTCCCACCGACGGACATTTCCCAATCACAACCCAGCATCCAGCACAATGCAACTAATGTCATGAAATTAAGTATTTCTCCTACACACAGCACATTTGCCCGGTGATTAGAACGAGTCCCCGAGGTAGCCAAGCACAGCAGAATTCCGGTTCATTATGCACACCCACGCAGCCAAGCTAAAAACCCAAGACACTCCCCCGGTCCTTCTTGGGAAAGCCTGAGCAGCTCAGATTTCAGCTTCACCACTTGCACCAGCCAGGAGTGGGAATACTCTGTCATCTGGTGTAGCAAAAAAGGTAAGGATAGAAGTTTCCCAAAGATTTCAAGGTATCCCTTAAGGTCTGAGAAAGAGGGAAGGGTGCAGGAGCACGGGAATGTCAAGCAAACGGAGCAGATCACACAACTGTGAGCAGTTACTGCCTTTTGCTCATTCCATCTTGGATTTACAGTGAACTTTTAACACCAAAATGCCTTAATTTCCCCCATTTCTCAAAGCACCTGTTCTGTGTCACGTTGTACAAAATGACAACTAATTGATGAAAAAAGGAGCAATTAGTGCACGTGTACAGTGTATGATCTGTCCCTGCTGCAGCAACTTGAGTCCAACCTCATTCCCAAAATGAAACGGGGCCAAATCTTTCCTGTGTTCCCACCTGGAGCTGCTCCCAGGCTGCAGTGTAAGCACAGGGAGCTGCAGTTTGCTCTGACCCTGCTCCCCATTAGAGGTCGATCCACCCGTGAAATCAGCCATGGCTGTGTCTGGGACTTGTGGATGAGCAGCTGCTGGAGTCAGAGCAAAGGGGAAGCAGGTTCACGTGAAGGTTTTCCTTTCCCTGCAGACACAACCTCCTGCCTCATTTTCCCTTCCTCTTCCTCCTATTCTCTTTCTCTCAAGCCTCCAGCCACAATACTCCCACTGCCCCTGCCCTGCTGGTGTCTCCAGCCCTCCCCAGAGCAGGTGGCTCTGTTCCTCCTCACCTCCATTCTCAAGGCGGACACACCTCCTCCTCCTCCCCACACTCCTCTGCTCTCTTCCTTCCTTTCCCCAGTCCTGACCCTCCTTCACCCACCTCCACAGAGACCTTCCCTCCCTGCAGCAGCTCATCTCCCCAGCCCAGCCCTAATCCAGCCTCCCATCCTCCTCCTCCCCAGCCCTAATCCAACTCCCCTCCCCTAACATAGGCCAGCCATGGATCTCCTGTTCACCTTGTCCTGGTTCAGCCCTGCCACCACCCCCTTCAACCTCCCCTCAGCTCTTTCCTCGACCCAGCTCAGCCTCCTTCCGGCCCTGTCCTGTCCTGTCCTGTCCTGTCCTGCCCTGTCCGTTCCCCCAGTCCTGTCCTGTCCGTTCCCCCGGCCCTGCCCAGTCCTGTCCTGCCCTGTCCTCTCCTGCCCTGTCCTGTCCTCTCCTGCTCTGTCCTATCCTATCCGGCCCTGTCCTGTCCTGTCCTGTCCGGCCCTGTCTGGTCCTGTCCTGTCCTGTCCTGTCCGGCCCTGTCCTGTCCTGTCCGTTCCCCCGGCCCTGTCCTGTCCGGTCCGGCCCTGTCCGGCCCTGTCCTGTCCTGTCCGGTCCGGCCCTGTCCAGTCCTGCCCTGTCCTGTCCGGCCCTGTCCTGCCCTGTCCTGTCCTGTCCGGTCCGGCCCTGTCCAGTCCTGCCCTGTCCTGTCCTGCCCTGTCCTGTCCTGTCCTGTCCGGCCCTGTCCTGTCCTGTCCGGTCCGGCCCTGTCCAGTCCTGCCCTGTCCTGTCCGGTCCTGTCCGGCCCTGTCCGGCCCTGTCCTGTCCTGTCCTGCCCTGTCCTGCCCTGTCCTGTCCGGCCCTGTCCGGCCCTGTCCTGTCCTGTCCGGCCCTGTCCTGTCCTGTCCGGTCCGGCCCTGTCCAGTCCTGCCCTGTCCTGTCCGGTCCGGCCCTGTCCGGCCCTGTCCTGTCCGGCCCTGTCCAGTCCAGCCCCGCCCCTTTTCCCAGTCCCCGCCCCCTCCCCCCCATCGTCTCCACGCGCGATCTCGCGCGACCTCCCCCGCGCGCCGCGTCACGCGGGGCCGAGCGGCTGCGTCACCGCGGCCCTCCCGTGACGTTCACGCTTCCCCGGCGCGCCCCGCCCCGCCGCTGTGAGTGACGGCCCGTTCGCCAATAAGAAGCGGCCGAGGCGTGACTGATGTGGCGCGCCGCCAATGGACGGCGGGAGGGGGCGGGGCCGCGCGGGCCGGGCGGGCGGGCCGGCGGGCCGCGCCTGTCAGCGGGGCGGCGGGATGGCGGCGCTGTACGCCTGCACCAAGTGCCACCAGCGCTTCCCCTTCGAGGCGCTCAGCCAGGGCCAGCAGCTCTGCAAGGTCCAGGAGAGGGGCTGGGAGCGGGTTGTGAGGGGGCGAGGAGGGAAGGTCTGTGAAGGATCTTATGGGGGGCAGTTTGGGAGGAGACTGATGGGAGAGGAGTCTGAGGGGGGCTGTGAGGGAAATGGGGGGTGATCTATGAGGAGATTTGAGGGCGTGGGCTGTGAGGGGATTTGGGGGGTGTCTGAGGGGTAAAGGGCCTCCTGGAGCATTGTTTGTGAGGGAGGGCAAGCAAGGGACTGTTTTAGGGGCTCTGGGGGCTCTTAGGACTGAAGATAATTGGGGGGCTGTTTGTGGGGAGATCCTGGGAGTATTTATGAAGACTGGGGCCTTGAGGTGTCTATTTGGGGTCTGTGGGTGGGCAGTGGGAGGGTGTGGATGAGGGCCTGGGAGCTTTGGGGGGGTTTTGAGAGGCTGAGGCACGGGGATAAAGCCTGGGGGCTGTTAGGGGAGTATGTTGAAGGGCTTCTCAGGGAAGCTGTTTGTCAGGAGTACCTGAGGCACTGGAGGCAGTTTGGAGGTGCTGGGGGTATTTGGAGGGTGTTGGAGTGGAAGTCATGGGGTTGTTGTGGGGAATAGAGGGGAGGTGGGAGCTGTTCCTGAGCAAAGACCTGGGAGGATCTGGGCATATTTATGGGAGGTCTGATGGTATCTTGAAGGAGTAAGGTGGGTTTTGGGGACAGGCTGAGGGGACGGGGAAGAACAAGATCAGGGATGAAATAAGAAACAAGGGGCAGGAACTGGAGTAGCCTGGGATCACTGAAGCTGGGACAAAGCAGGTGAATGTTGGCAAAGCTGGGATGGGAGTGCGACGAGAGGTACAGGAAACTGGTGAATACCTGAGGCAAAGCTGTGTGTTCCTGCCCCGGGAGCTGGGGCCACCCCTTGACCCTGCTCTGTGGGTGTGAAGCACAAATGAGCCCTGGTGATGGATCTCAGTTCATGCCTGGCTCACCTGTGACACATGCCATCCCCATCACCTTTCCTCTTCTCTCAGCATGACTGTACAGGGAGGAAGTGTTTGCATGTATGTGGATGTGGTGGGAGTGGAGGACAACAGGAGATCTGGGATTTGGGGAGCAGCACTGCACCTCATGGAACACTTGTGTTGTTGCAGGAGTGCCGGATTGCTCATCCCATTGTTAAATGCACTTACTGCAGGACTGAATTCCAACAGGAAAGGTAAATGCTTGCTGAAATGGGGAGATCCATGTTTCGTGTAGAACAGTCACACCTGGGGAACGATAATGCTTCCACACCATCAGTGACTGAGCCTTAACCTGTAGATTGTTGCTGTGGAAGACTTGGGGGGACCTTTGGCCGCCTCCAAAGGTCTGCTGGGCGAGTTGGAGTATCTGCAGTGCACTTGGATTACACCTTTTGCTTGGGGTTTTTTTTCAGTCAGAGCTCAGATTCATCTTCCAGGGAAGGATCTGGGTTCATCTTCCCATGAGTTTTCCTCTTACCCGATGTCTGGTATCCAACATTTATTTCCTGCTGTGTGTCCTTTAGCTGGGCTCTTGTCTTTTTGCATTTTGACAAGTTGTGTAACTGTCAGAGGGAGGATTGCTAGTCCCAGAGCTGTATGTGGCCGTTGTGTGGGGTGTTCCTTCCTGTGTTTGTTGGACAAATATACTTCTGTCCTCTCCTGCCTTGACCTCCAGAATGGAGCCTGCCCTGATGCTGAATCACTCGTGCTGCCAGTTAGTCAGTGATCAAATCCTGTGTATGTACGGACAAAAAACTGGTGTCATCTGGGCATGCTGTTTTTTGGCCATTTATTCTCAGTCAGATGGGGATAGGAAAAGCACTTTGGTATCTGAGTCCCTACGGAGGTTGAATCCAGCCTCATCACCAGAGACAGAGCCGAGGGGAGGCTGGGATCCTAACCAGGGATCCTGGGATCTGAACCAGGCATCCTAAACAAAGGTTTCATTTGTTTCATCTGTTGGAATGCGTTAATAAAATGATGTGTCCTTCTTAACAGCAAAACCAACACGATATGCAAGAAGTGTGCTCAGAATGTGAAGCTCTATGGCACAGTAAGTGAGCGGGGCTCAGCCTCTCCACCCTCTTTTTCTTTCATCTCTCTTGTCTTTATCCTGCTGAAATCCAAGAGCAATTTATGGACTGGCTTGGCTGTAAGAGCATGACCGGTCAATAATATGGGTCACTCAAGCTGAAGCTTTGACTTTCTCTCCTTCTTTTAGCACAAAAAAGAGCTTTGCATCGTTTGAGGCCAGGAAATGATCTGTTCGATACCCAGTAGAAACAAGAGTGTGCTTACACAGACTGAGATTGCTGCAGGAAGCAGTGATAAATCTTTATTTCCTGCTTGCCTGAAATCTGAAATAGAGATTTTGATTGGTTCTATTTTGGTATTAGACATTTTTCTAGAGATTTCACAGCACCTGATAAATGGTCTGAGTGCCATGGCTAAATACAGTTAGCTGGAGACCAGGGATCCAAATGGAGTTTTGTGTCCTGGATCAGCATTATACTCTGCTTAGAATAAGGAAATAGAAGTTTGAAATTATGGGGAGAATGGGAAGGAGCGGTGTACTATTGTAGTTAGAAGGCTGTAGCAGTTGTTCTTGTTTTTTAAAGCCAAAACCCTGCCAGTACTGCAACATCATAGCAGCATTTATTGGAAACAAGTGCCAGCGTTGCACCAACTCAGAGAAGAAGTATGGCCCTCCTCACTCGTGTGAGCAGTGCAAGCAGCAGTGTGCATTTGACCGGAAGGATGACAGGAAGAAGGTCAGTATTTGTGTAAAAGAAGGCTGAAAAGTTAAAAGGGCTGGTCACTGTGATCCTCTGTTCATCTTCTTTACATCTTCTGCAGCATTTCTGATAGGACAAGGGGGAATGGCTTCCTGCTGCCAGATGGCAAGGGTTAGATGGGATATTGGGAAGAAATTCTTCCCTGTGAGGGTGGTGAGGCCCTGGCACAGGGTGCCCAGAGAAGCTGTAGCTGCCTTATCCCTGCAAGTGTTCAGGGCCAGGCTGGACGGGGCTTGGAGCATCCTGGGATAGTGGAAGGTGTCCCTGCCCATGGCAGGGGGTGGGACTAAGTGAGCTTTAAGGTCCTTTTCAACCCAAACCATTCCATGATCCATGTCTCTTGGTTATGAAGTGTTTTTCTAGAGTTGAGCTTTGCCCTGGTTTAGAGCTGTTTGGTCTTTGAACCCCTATGTGCCTCTGCCAGACCTTCTGAGAAAGATCTCTTGACTTTGGCCCAAGAGCTGGCAGAGGAGCAGAGACCTCTGAATGAAGTGTGAGGTGCTATTTGGGGAGAGGGATGGGGAGTGATATTTGTTCCATAGCCTGAGGAGCTACAAGTGTCATACCTCCACCAGGAAACGCCTTCTGTGGCTTCTGTACACCCTTTGCTTAAACACCCTGAGTGCTCTGTAGGAGGTGTGTCTTTCCCAGGCAAAGTGTAAAGATCTGTTGTTTGGGATGCTACACTGATAATCCCTGCCCTGCTGAGCCTCCTGGAGCAGACACCCTTGCTGTTTTGGTCTCCAGTGGCTGCCTGTCCATTCAGAAGATTCTTTTTGAGTCCCTGCTTGTTCATATGTGACCCTAACCTTGAAACTGCTTCTTGTCTTTTCTGTATTTGCTTTGTGGGCAGGAAGAAAGACCAAAACTTCTTTCTGTCTCCCCTTCCAGGTGGATGGAAAGCTGCTGTGCTGGTTGTGCACGTTGTCCTATAAACGGGTCCTGCAGAAGACCAAAGAACAGTGCAAACACCTGAGCAGTTCTTCTCGAGCCAGTCTGCAGGAGAAGGAGCAGTTCAGTAGGCTCAGCAGTGGCAGCCACTATAACAGGTAACCTTGGGGAGGGCTTTGGACAGGGTCTGAGTTCAGGAGGATCTGGCTAAGTCACGCTTCGCTTGTTTGCAAACCTCACTGTGCTTGGTGCAGCCTTGCGCTTCTTAGTGATCCAACTTACTGAACTTGTACACAATGAAAGCAGAGTTGCATTTGTAAAATTTAATGATTAAAATGCAGATTTTAAGCAGGAGTTCTTCACCTACGTGCTGCTCTGACTCATTGTTTTCTGTTTATTTTTAGTCTCCAGCTACTCTTCAAGGAATGATTTTTTTATCATTTTAGCCCTGGGAAATACTGTTTTAATAGGATCAAAGTGGGTGGGAATATTTATCTGCCTCTCTGTCTTAGACTGAAAGTCATTCAGGTTCTGACATACAATTTCCTCATTTTTCTAGCCAGAAAACCTTATCCACGTCTTCCATTCAGAACGAAATCCCAAAGAAGAAAGCCAAGTTTGATGCCATATCTGCCAATGGTGACAGGTGAGCCTGTTACATGGGGAAATTGTGGGCGGGTGGCTTTGTTTGCTGAGTTTATATAAGACAGAGTTGTGTGTGAATACCTTATGCTAGAGCAGGGGCCTTGGGCTTTGAGACCTCAAGGGGCTGCCCTAGAACCTGGCAGCCCAGTGCTACCTGGAATCTAGACATAGGTTTGAAGAGGAAAAGAGTACTGAGCACCTGTACCTGCTCGAATGGAAACTGATGTTTGGCTGAACTCCCCAACAGTCAGGAGAACTGCAGCCAGACCAACTTTATCCTCTCTCTGCAGTCACAGGGAGAGAGGGGCTGGTGAGGTCTGCAGGTTTTGTGCTTTGAGGTCTGTCAGACTGATCTGCAGGGAGAGGGAGAACCTCAGAGGACAGGAGAAGAGAGACAAGCAATCAAACAGCTTTGCTTGAAAGGCTGTGGACTCCCCATCCTGGAGGTGTCCAAGGCCAGGTTGGATGGGGCATGGAGTAACTTGGTTTAGTGGAAGGTGTCCCCTCCCATGGCAGGGGGATGGAACAAGATGGTCTTTAAGATTCGTTCCAGCCCAAAGCATTCCATGATTCTCTGATTTTAGGAAAGCATCTGGCCCCATTCTGCTGTCACACTTGGTGCTGAATCATATTGATGCCAGCCGCCTGTGCAGCAGAATGGGAGTCACTAGCAGAAACAGGAGATAGAGATGGATTTGTATTTTTATGGTCTTGTACATGCATATTTTCATTCCTGCCTTTCCTCTCTGATTCTCAGCGTTCCTTCCTCTCCCGAGATGCTTTGCCCCCTTATCCAGAGGGCCCGGTCCACGTTGGCGCAGTGGGCTGCTTCCCAACAGACTCTCGGGGCCCACCATTGTCCTGTTGCTCAAGGCATTGACATCCTGAAGTGAGATCACCTGTTGTTTTCTCCCTCCCTCCCTGGGAACTGCCTCATACACGGGCACTCTCCCTCTCAATGGATCTCTTTCTAGACAGCAGGGATTTGGGAGCATGGACCAGAGCATAGTTAGTGCCAAAGGGTTCATTAAAGCCACTGGTAATTAATTATTCACTACCTGCCTTGAATGTCTCTGAGATCACAGATCTCTCCTACAGATACTGTTGACACCTTGTAACTGTGAAGTGCTCCCATGGGAAATGCCCCATCCCTGGAAGTGTTCTTGGCCAGGTTGGATGGGGCTGGGGGCAGCCTGGTCTAGTGGAAGGTGACCCTGCCCATGGCAGGGGGCGGAACAACATGAGCTTTAAGGTCCCTTCCAACCCAAACCATTCTGGGATTCTATGATTCTATGAAATAGAACTTTAATAATTTTATAGGGCAGTGGCTCCCACAGAGTGGTCTGAAAGACCTTTTATCATCTGAACAGCATTTTCAATTAAAAGCTGGAAAAATTTAAGGACTAATTGTGACTTAGGAGCTGTGGCTGAGTGCAGAGGGGTTAGAATTCAGCTGCCTTGAGTGCTGGTGGAGCCAGAGGAGAGGATGGAAACAGGGCCCTGGTAGAACTGGTGCAGCCCATCAGTACCTGGTACAGCTTTCCCTCTAGAGAATCGGCTGCTCCGGGCTGTAGGACAGTACCAGGTGTTTTTATCTCCTCAGTAAATCCTGGGCTGAGATCTCACACCTCATTGTAACAGCCCTGCTGGCTTGAAAATACCCAAAAAGCAAAATGTCCCGTTCTCTGGGTTGGTCAGCCATTTGTTTGGAAAACAGGAGCATGTAGTGAAGGAATCAAGGGCCTTCCTTTTGCTCTCATGTCAGATGTTGCCAGTCTGGCTCCTGACAAGGCTGTAGGCCTTGCCACAGGCTTTTTTTGATGAATTCCGTAACAAACCAAGTGTAAATTTAGCAACTAAAGAGCTTCAGCGACGTGCAGCAGAAAAGGCAAGCTCCAGCTGCCTTAAACAGACGCATGACTGCGTGTCTTGAGTGGAATAATAATGGGGGTTCCTTAAGTGTGGGTTTGGAGTTGCTGAGGGTTCTTTTATGAGGGTGAACCCCCCAAACCCTCCCCTTTTGTACAACTACCAGATTGTCCCTCCCAGAGTCACCTTGGTGTCTGGGGCACAGCCTGAGCATGGAGTTAAGGTCTGCTGCAGCACAAGGGTGTTTGCAGCAGCAGCAGAGTCTGGAGTAAAAGTGACGCAACCAGCACCTCCTCTCTGCTGAGATCAACCCCAACTTCCTGTACTCTGTCTCCTGGCTTCAGCCAAAACCTCTGGTGTAGCCCTCAGCTGGGCAAAATTTGGGCATGTCTGAGCTCAGTTACTTCGGCAACACCTTCAGTCAGGGTCCAGCTTATCTGAAATGATTGCTTCTTCTTGGATATGGTAGAAATTCCTTTACTGTGTCGTACTGAATTCCCTCTGTGTGTTTTTGTTTATGTATTTCAGAGTGGTTGTTGCTCACAATGGCTATGATATGTGGACAGGATGATTTCCAACAGTCATTTAAAGGGTGGTGTTGAATGGTTTGTTCTGGATGAGTTCTGGGAGGAGCAAACAGCTCTGGTGCTGCTGCACTGGGAGTCGTTTTCCCTCCCAGTGACTCGCAGCACATCTTGCAGCAGACCTGGCCTTATTAATCCTGCTGTGCTGCCAGTGCCCCTCGGTCCTGTGCTGCCCAGCATGCTGGCTTCACCTCCAGCCCCTGGAGCTGGGCTGGTCCTGATTTGGGCAGTCTTGGTGTCCCCATCCTCTTGTGCCAATGCTGGCGAAGTGTTCTGACTCTGCAGACGAGCGCACTGCGGTCCCTTCTCCTGTCACTGCAGACAAGGTGCTAAATTGTGCTTGTAACACCAGGCAGCGACAGCACTGCTGGCAGGGGGAGAGCAGCGGTGCCTCAGGATGCTCAGCAGCAAAGTTCATTTGTAAAAAGATTCTCATTTGCATAGGAAAGTCTTGGCACAATTTAAAGCTCTGTGACTTGGGCTGTACTGCACTGTGTGGAGGATGTTTTTCATAGAATTTCAGAATGGTTTGGATTGGAAGGGACCTTAAAGCTCATCACATTCCACGCCCTCCAATGGGCAGGGACACCTTCCACTATCCCAGGTTGCTCCAAGCCCTGTCTGACCTGGCCTTGAACAATTCCAGGGACGGGGCAGCTACAGCTGCTCTGGGCACCCTGTGCCAGAGCCTCCCCACCCTCACAGGAAAGAATTTCTTCCCAATATCCCATCTAACCCTGCCCTCTGGCAGTGGGAAACCACCCCACCTTGTCCTGGCACTTCAGGCCCTTGTTACAGGTCCGTCTCCAGCTCTCTTGGAGCCCCTTTAGGCACTGGAACAGGCTCTAAGGTTTCCCCAGAGCCTTCTCTTCTCCAGGCTGAACATTCTCAGCTCTCCCAGCCTGGCTTCAGAGCAGAGGGGTTCCAGCTCTTCGGAGCATCTCTGTGGCCTCCTCTGGGGTCGCTCCAGCAGCTCCGTATCCTTCTGATGTTGGTGGCCCAGAGCTGGAGGCAGCTCTGCAGGTGGTTTTTGTCTAAGGTAAAATGTGGATGGTCATTCAGTGCCTGGTCTGTGCCTCTTCACACCAGCCTGACTTGAACAGCAGAATCTTTAAGCTTGGCATTTGCTTTGCCTAATTTCAGCCATTTAACAGGTGTGGAGTTTAAGGCAGTCCATTTGGTTTCTGTTCCAGTCAATAGAGAGAGGCAAGTGCCTTGGGAACAGCTCCATTTTTGTCCTCTGTCTCTGCTGAAAACAACGGGAGCTCATAATTTCCTTTAATTAGCGGTGTGCATTTCAGGCTGTTCAAACATGGAGAGCTCATGTCCCCCTGACCTATCCCAAGGGGCTGGATCTTGAGTTTATTTGTAGAGGAAATGGCTTTTTTTTTTTTTTTGGTTGGTTGTTTTAATTCTTGATCTGTTTGTTAAAGGAAAGGAATGTCTTCCATTTGGCAGTTTTCCTTCGAATTTTGGAGTCTTAGGCTGCTTCTGTAACATGGGGTTAAAGACAGAGGAACCTTTCATTGCTGATTTGTCAGTCTTTTTAAAAATACAAAAGAAGAAAAAAAAAATCTGCTTCTTTAATGCACCTTAATACATTTGAGGGGGCATTTTGCAGCAACTGAACAGGAAAATACCTGCCTGGTATTTTATACCCCCAGGAGGAGATCTCAAGCCGGCTGTTCCCCGCTGGCAGATGCAGAACCCTCGGAGCCCTGGGGACCATCCTGTCCCTTCCTTCTCCCCACTGGGTGGCAGGACTGGCTCTCACCTTCCTGGCTTTGCAATGTGCTGGGCAGCAGGAGCTGCCAGGCAGGGAATTTTTCCTGCTGGAGCTGCTCTGGGAAATGGGGACATCTCCTGGCACTCTTTATCACCCCGGGGCATGGCAGGAGGGAAGCGTGCCTGGGCAAAGGAATGGTGTGTCAAGGGATTGTTTTCAGCCAGAGGGAATCAGTGAGGAAGCCTTTTTTTCTCTGTGGAGGCTGTTGGCTGTTTGTTTTTTTTTTTTTTTAATTTCTTTCTCTCCTCCCCGGCATATTTGCACTGAGTGGGAAATTAAAGCTGCTGTTAGTAATGTGCTTGCACACAGGAAGGTGCTGGAGCACCCACCATCATCTTGCACAGCCTCCACTTGGGAAAACTATTTGGGAAAGTTTTAAAATGGAGTTGTTCTGTGCTTGTGTGTGGGTATGAACCTCTCTGCCTAGCACAGAGCTGGATCCAGTGTGCCCAGAGAGCTGCCACATCTTACTGTGGGCTCTGCTGTCAGCATGTTTTAGCCATGCAGGGCTCTTCTGCTGCGGTCTCCTGCAGACCCTCAGTTCTGAGTTTTCCTTTGCCGGGTTTTCTCTCCCAGTGCCTCAGGGCCATCCTCTGACTCTCAGATCTGGGAAGCTGCCTCTGCTTAGTTTCCCTCTGTAGATCCCCAGCACAGTGGGGGAAAGAGCCTTTTCTCCTGCCACATCCTTACTAATGAGTCCCGTCAAAGCAGACTGTGGTGCTTTTAATTAGAAAATGGATCATTTCCAGGTGCTAGAGGAGACCCCATGTGAAGTGAGCAGCAAGTACTCTCTGCCTTAGGGTACAGGTGGGGGACTCGGAAGTTCAGAGGTAGAAACATCCTCGAGAGAAGCAGAATTTTGGGTTCAGACTTCTTCTAGGTGAAGCTTTGTTGTCTTATTACTGTTCGGTTTTTATACAGCAGTTGCAGGTGTGTGTGGCTGGGAGGTGCTGCCCACTTAGCATGAGGAGATAAAAATCAGTTTTAGGGATGGAACAGAAGGCAGGGAAAAATCGGGTGGGCTCCCTGGGCCTGTAGCTTGTTGTATCTTATGATCTGGCATATTCCTGTAGCGCAGGACTGCACGTGCCTGCCTGGGTCACTGGGTGTCTCGTAGGGAGGTTTGTGATTTACCAGTGCAGCAGTGACTCATGCACAGGTAACTCTGCAGATGTTTGCTTAGATTTAGAATACCTGGTGGTGTACAGGTGATGTGCTCAGCTATTTCTCTGTTTTCCTGGAGAGTTTTTCCTACTCTGAAATAATGAAGCTTCTACCTAAATTGCTTTATCGTGGCAGAATCAAATTATTACAAGGTCCAGTATGTTTTTTACCCCTTTTCCCTGCTCAGGACAATTTATCTGGTTTTCGCTCTGTTTGTTGAACTTGGAGGTTATTTGTTTCTCTTTCATGTCCCCTCCTTGCCAGAATGCTTGTTTACATTCAGTGGGAAGTTTTGCAGTGCATCCAAGGACTGCTTGTGAGCAAAGAGATTTCCAAAGGGATGCATAAAGTTTAATTATCTCTCTGATTGCTGTCTTCAGCTCTTTGGTTTGAAAAAGGATCATGAATGATCATGAAATGATTCCCATTCTCCTTTGAGTGCATCCGTGGGAGTTTCCCTGCCTCAGTGAAGAGGAGGGTTTTGTTGAGAGCCTCTCCCTGTTCTTTGCTGCAGTTTTTCTCCAGACCTCGCCCTGGACTCCCCTGGCACTGACCACTTTGTCATCATTGCCCAGCTGAAGGAGGAAGTGGCTACTTTAAAAAAGATGCTTCACCAGAAGGATCAGATGATTTTGGAGAAGGAGAAGAAGGTACAGTCCTTGGCTTGCTTCCCCCCAGCAGGCTGACATGTTCTCACAGATCACACTCTGACACAGCCTGGCTTTTCATCTTGGAGTTAACATGTCTGGGTGTTTCCAGGCTGCCTCCTTTCCAAAGCCAAAGAGGTTCTCTGGACCCACCCAGGAGATCTCATGAAAGGGGTCATTTCCTGACCACTCTCTTGGAGACCTCTGTGTGTGGGGAAGACTGGGAATAAACATGCTGTTGCTTGGAGAAAATACAGTGCTGGCCCTTCCTGTTGCTCTGTGCTCTCAGTGACACAGTTCTGGTCTCGTTGCGGTCCCCCAGCACCCCCAGCATGTCTGTGACCTCAGCCAGCGGTCACAACCTTCTTTAGAGGCATTTTCCATGGCAGGGGGGTCTGTGGCGAGGGAAGTCATTGCCTCTTCAAGCTCACTTGCTCCTTCCTGGTTTCTGCACAGATCACAGAGCTGAAAGCCGACCTGCAGTACCAGGAATCACAGATGAGGGCAAAGATGAACCAAATGGAGAAGACACACAAGGAGGTCATGGAACAGTTACAGGTGACAGCATTTTTGGTTTAATTTGCTGAGCTGTGCTGTATCCAGGAGTGACCAAGGACATTCCTGAGCTGTGTCCAGGAGGGACTGAGGACACGCCTGATCACAACACCCCGTGAGCTCCTGCACACAGAGCCCTGCTAATGCTTCTCAGCCCTGTCCTACAGCCTCTGTGCTGCCAGGCAAGCACCTCCTCAGCTCTGCACTGCATCCCAACCACTGTTTACACCTATCTTGCTGCTCTCTACTCAGGCTCACACTTACTGTGTTGTAAAGTGCTATGTTGTATCCCTTATGGACTAGATGGGAACCATCAAACTCATTTTACTTACTGTCGAAATCAGGTTTGAACCTGTTTCTCCAGTCTGCAGAACCTTTGTCAGCTCTCTGCACCTCTAAATCACCTCCTTGTGATTTGTGTGAGCAGTAACCAGAGAGAACAAAGGAACAATTGGCAGTTCTTTTAGCCCTGTATCTCTAGTCCAAATAAAGAAGTCCCTGAGCTGATAGAAGCAGGGAGAGCAGGATTCTTGTCATGGCTGTGGAAACACAGTAGACTATCAGCATTAATAGCTCGAGCCACCGAAGGGATCAGGTCAAAGGGGAAGAAATCAGACAGAGAAATGAACTTTGCACCCTTTAATTACTCTGGGTATATAAAGATCTAAAGCCCCAGCAATGAGAGGCGGGAGGGGATGAGACAAAAGGCTTCTATTGCCCCTGAGGAAACAGCCCCTCCTCCATCCACACACACTCTAGGGAAGTATCCCGGTGGAGGGCAGGTTTGGAGCCTCCAGCTGCTGTCAGAGTGTCGGTGAGAATCTCTTCACAATGCACATCCTTCTGAAGGCTGGAATGTCGGTATGTGGTGAGGAGAGGGCTGGATGTGCTGTTTCTGAAGGGAAAGGAGCATCAGATCCAGGAGCAGGTGTGCCCCAGCCACCTCCCTCTCTTGCAGCTTTCCATGTCTGTGCTCAGCTCAGGCTGGGACTGCCCTGATCTCTCTGGTGTCCAGACATTTTATTTCTGCTGGTATTGGTTGAGTCTTTGGAAACCTTCAGTGATTGCAAAATCAAAGTTCAGATCTCTCAGTGTATTGTAGGTGCCTTGAACTGTTCATATGATTAATTTTTTGAGCGGGCTCATGGGTTTTATTATTTTGTCTTTGTCTTTTCCTGTGGGGCTGGGATGGGAGAGCCCTCTGTAGGTGGTTTGAGGTGAGCTCAGCATCTGCCCCCCTTTCCACCTGTGCGTGGGATGTCAGCAGCTCCTACACAGGGATCCCAAGAGCTAATGATGATCCATGCCGTTAAATACCCATTTTCCCCATTTCCAGGCCAAGAACAGAGAACTCCTGAAGCAAGCAGCTGCCCTGTCAAAAGGCAAAAAGCCTGAGAAGTCAGGAGCAATAACCTCCCCTTAAAGCCAAACCCCCAACCTGGGAGCTTTCCTCAGCATTAGCCAAGGAGTCTGGGAGGCCTGCTGGATCGCTGGAAGCCAAACCCTCTGTGTTGTCGCTAGCCCCGTGCTGTGGACTCCACGGGAATTCCTGATGGGTGTTACTTCCGACAGCATGCTTGAGCGTGGCCGGTTTCGATCCATGGGGAGAGGTCCCAGCCTTCCTAAATCCCCCCTGAAGTACTGTTTTCTGGAAGAAATCTTTTCCTAACCAGTTGCTACCACTGCCAGCCCTTTCCATGAGCAAACAGGAACCTGCTGCTTAGTGGCTCCTTGCTGGTTCCCAACCTGCTGCTGTGTGGCAATTGCTGTGGCCAGTTGTTCTGCAGATAAAATGGGAGCTGCGTGTGGTGGGAGCTGGATTTTTTTTCCTTGAACTGTTTCCTCTTCAAAAGAGAGCTGCGAACTCACCAGCCCAACAGATGTTCCTGGAAGGTTGTGCCACTGCTGACAATGGTTGATCCAGCTTTTTGAAGATGCTTCCAAAATGGGGGCCATGTATTTATCTTGGAAAATTTTTATGTTTTGTTTTTTCTTCTTTTCTCTGTCAACTTGGCAAACCAAACTGCCTGGTTTTGTGTTTCCTTGTTTTTCTGATGAGAGCTTTTGAGTTGGGAGCCAGAGTGGAATGATACAGCCCCCAACCCACCCAGAATTCCACCCCCAGTGCCCTGGTTACGTGGTGACATCTGGGATTTCGATGATTTCTGCAGCTTGGTGTGATCAAGTGTCTCTTACTCCATTTCTTTACACAAAGAGTTCAAGGCTCGGATATTCCCTCTCTTCCCCCTTTCCCTGCCCCTTCCAGATGCAGGGGCCAGGTTGGCTCCAGGAAAGCACTTACTCAGGCAGCGACCTGAGCCAGGGAGTGTTTTTTGGGGCACTCCAGGGATTTTTCTCACTGCTGATTCCAAACCAGCAGGATCAAAGGGCTATGAGCGTTCCCTGTACCAGGGGTGTGCTGCCCTGAAACAGCATGGCCACCACTGACCCTTACAGCCAGGCCAGCTGGGGTAGGTCCCCCCAAACACCTCTTTTGAGGTGGTGGTGATGGATAAAAGCACTTGGAGGGGGAGCACCACACAACTCCAGGCTGGCAGGAGCTCCTCGACATCCCGAACTCTGGTCAGGGAGTGGAGAAACATCTCAGGGCTTGGAGACCCCCAAGCAGGGGCTGAAGGTAGGTAAGAGAACTCATGCTTTTGCTGCAGGATGGCTGCTCCGTCAGGGCTTTGATGAAGCTTTTAACTAGAGCTTGTGATTATTTTTTTCATCCTTTTGTTTCTTATTTGTTTCTAAAGTTGATTTTACTCAAAGGCACTTTCGTGGGATGATGTTGGCTTCTGGCACGGAAGGAGCATGTTTCATTTGACACTGCCATGCATTTCTTTTTGGCTTTTCTAAGGGACTTTTGATGTGAAAACAAGCAAAATCAGAAATTGTTACACTTTGCCTGAGTGTGGCAGCAGGAAAAACTCACCCAATTTTATACTTTTAGAAAATGAAGTGCATTGGTGGGAGTTTTTTTAACTGTGGGCTTTTGCTTTTTTTGCTTCCCTCAACATACAGAAATAAAAAGAGGGAGAAAGGCCCTGTAAATACTGTTCAGTTGGGTTTTTAATCGTGATAAATTGCTCCTGCCGTCGCGTAGCTGATTTGTAGCACCAACATCGTTTCTTTGTATGTTTGTAATAATGAGATTTTCAAGGGATGCTTTGATTTGTATAAATGACACCTGTAAAAGTGGTTTTAAAAATCCTCATCTGTGGCTGATACTTTGTTTGCTTTGAAAAGGGAAAAAACCAAAACAACCAAAGCACCTTTCCCTGCCTGGAGCTGATTTATCTCCTGCTCTGGGGTTGGGAGTTATGGGAAGGAGATGGTATTTTCCCATTGTTTGCTTTGTTCCTACTTTTCTTTCTATCTTTAAATCCTCCCATCAAGCCTGTTGCTAGGATCCTGGTTACTTGGTTACATCCAGCTTCCCAGGACCCATCCGGCTGTATCCGACAAGATTTATTCCTGATCTCGGCAAGGGGAGAGAGAGACCTGCTCTTTTGGCATGGAGGTTTTCCCTTTTCCCATGAGATTTCCATGAAGAAAGCTCAGCTGCCCCTTGTCTTTTTCCAAAGAAATCTCCAGAGGTCCGGGAGTCCAAAGGGGTTTTAGCTGTGACCCTTACTCATCTCCAGTTCCTGCTCCTGGAGCACATGGGGATAGCAGCTCCCTCCTGCTGCTACTCCCAGAGCAATGAGGACCACTGACCAGTACAAACCAGTAGAAACCATAGTTTGTAATGTTTATGTTGCTGAAGCCACATCCATCTGCCTGCAGGGCAGAAATCCTGATGGAGCGCTGGCAGCTCCTGTGGGCCAGGATCACCTTGGGAGTCACCTTCCCTCCACGCCTCTGAAACAGTTCAGCTGCAGAGGAAATGAGAGGAAACAGCCTCAAGGTGTGCCAGGGAAGGTTTAGATTGGACATCAGGGAAAATTCTTCCATGGAAAGGGCTGTCCAGCCCTGGCACAGGCTGCCCAGGGAAGTTGTAGAGTCCCCGTCCCTGGAGGAATTTGAAAGCCATGTGGATGTGACATTTGGGGACGAGGGTTAGGTGGTAGCCCCCAGCGCTGGGGGAACAGTTGGACTCGATGCTCTTAAAGATCTTTTCCAACCTAAATGATTCCATAATTCTAATTCCCTTCTCCACCCCACAAATGCTCTGGGCTTCCTTCTTCCAGCCCACAAAGCCCTAATGCCAGTGGGTTTTCCCACTGGAATCTGTAATGGGGTGACCAGCCACAGTGACAGTCCAGCTCCTGATCTTCTAGCAGAGCATGTAAGGAAAGGAAACACTGAAACAATATTCCATGTCTTACCTGCCCCAGGTGTTCCCTCAGAGTGTCCCTGTATGGTCTGTGCTGCTTCCCTTGGTCCTCAGAATCTGGGCTGCCCAAAACCACCAGCTAGTGAAAGAGGCAGGAGTTGTCCGCAGCCGACCTTCCTCTGAGGTAACACACCTTGACCAATTTGACTTCCCTTGCTGTTTAGCTTTCCTGGAGCACCAGACTTGTCCAGTCAGCAGGATGGTAACCAGGACACTGTCAATTCCAAAATAATTGCCTACTGTTGCGGTTTTTTAAATCCCTGGAGAGAGTTAAAAGCCATGTGGATGTGGCACACTTGGGGACACGGGTTAGTGGTGGCCTTGGCAGTGCTGGGCTAATAGTTAGACTTGATGATCTTAGAGGGCTTTTCTGAACTGAGCAATTCCATGATTCTATGGAATGCTGAAGCTGTTTTGCACTGCCCAGCATCGCCAGCTCCTGGCTCCCATCATGGGAGGGTCTGAGCCCCTGGCAGCTCAGCTGTGGTGGCTGGACACTCCCTGTACCAGGCTGCTGTGAGAGGAGGGAGATGCTGCTGACAGCCCGAGCCGGCTGCTACGTGAGCAGGAGCATCAGGAGCCAGCCAGGAAAGTGCTGGGACTGCAGGTTACCTGGCACTTGCCGGGTGGGCTGACGAGGGGTGAGGAGCAGATGGGGGATCCTGTGCTGCTCCGAAACCTGGAGCTCTCTGCCCAGCTAGCCGTGATTGGCCCCTTCTGTCCCTGCTCAACATGCAGGAGTCATCTGTGGGACAAATGTCCTCCTGGCACAGCTCTTTGTGTCTTCTGATGGGATATTTTTGTATTAAATATTTGGCAGCATCGCCAGCCCATCTCTCCAGCTGGATCATTGCCTGATGCACACCCACAGCCCTGTCCCTCTAATATCCAGTGCTTTTTGAGGGGGGCAGAAAGGGAAGAACAGAGACAGCCTTCCCCCCTCCCTCTGCCCCCCGCCCTCTGCTTGCTCTGTGTTGCCTCCACTGATGCAAAGGAAGAGATGGATTTTCCCCTCCAGGCTGACGTGTTCAGCCAGAGCCAACACAGAGCTGATGGCCTCAGGGTGGAATTGTAGAATCATCATGGAATGGTTTGGGTTGGAAGAAACCTTAAAGCTCATCTCGTTCCACCCCCTGCCATGGGCAGGGTCACCTTCCACTATCCCAGGTTGCTCCAAGCCCCATCCAACCTGGCCTTGGACACTTGCAGGGATGGGGCAGCCACAGCTTCTCTGGGCAGCCCCAGGGCTGGCTGGTGACCAGCAGCACCTCTGCTCGTGCCCCATGTTCAGCAGCTCTGTGGGCTGTGACAGTGCCAAAGGAGCAGGTGATGGAGCTGGACTGGGGTGACAGACTAAACAGCACCTCTGACCCCACGGCAGGGCGGGGCCACGTTCCCTTGGATCAGATGAAATTAAACGCCCGAACCGTGCCTCTGAAATGACAGAAATGGAAATACAGAAGCAGAAACCTTGAGGTGGCCAGAGCCACCCAGACCCCACAGCCTCAGCACAGGGCCATGTTTGCAAAACACTCTAAAAATAGCCCCAGGAAGGGGACAAGGAGCAATGACCAGGCACGTTTGAAACTGGCTGTGTCCTCCCTCCCTGCAGAGGCTGGGGCTGTGGGCTGTGCTGATCGTGGCTGTTCCAGCCGTGGGCTGTGAGGCCTTGCAGTGGTAAGGAGCACTGACGTTCCCTTCGCTGGCAGGAGCTCAGCCCGGAGCCAGAGGAGGCTGTTGCCAGGCAAATCCTGAGTTGTTTGTGCAGCGACTCCTGTTTGTTGGACTTTGCCATGTCGGGCTGTCAGTCAGCACCAGATTGGCACCAGCTCTGTGTCTGGGACAGCCCATGGTTGTGGGGGTGGGGTTTTTTCCCTTCTTTTCACCTTTTTTTCTTTTTCTTTATTATTTTTCTTCTTTTCAACCTTTTTTTTTTCTCCTGTCCCTTTGGAGAAACACCAAACCCAGCAAAAGAATCAGAATCCCAGACCGTTTTGGTTGGAAGGAATCTTAAAGCTCATGTCGTTCTGCCCCCCTTCAATGGGCAGGGACACCTTCCACTATCCCAGGTTGTTTCAAGCCCCATCCAGCCTGGCCTAGGACACCTCCAGGGACGGGGCAGCCACAGCTTCTCTGGGCACCCTGTGCCAGGGCCTCCTCACTCTCACAGGAAAGAATTCCTTCCCAATATCTCATCTAACCCTGCTCTCTGGCAGTGGGAAGCCATGCCCCCTTGACCTGGCACTTCAGGACCTTGTCCCAGGTCCCTCTCCAGCTCTCTTGGAACCCCTTTGGACACTGGAAGGGGCTCTGAGGTTTCCCCAGAGCCTTCTCCAGGCTGAACACCCTCAGCTCTCCCAGCCTGGCTTCAGAGCAGAGGGGTTCTAGCCCTCTTCGGAGCATCTCTGTGGCCTCCTCTGGGGTCGCTCCAGCAGCTCCGTATCCTTTTGATATTGGTGGCCCAAAGCTGGCCCCGCACGGCAGGCGGGGCCTCACCTGAGCGGAACAGAGAGGGTTTCCCTCAGCTTTCTTTTCCCTTTAGCCCGGGGACATATTTCCAGTACTCCCAGTGTTCAATGGTCGGTAAAGTGCGGCTGGCGCTGGGTAGACCTGATGTCTGCGTGTTGACCACGCCCCCCCGCACTGCCATTGGTCGGATTGTTGCGTGGTGGTCACGCCCGCGAGCTCCCATTGGCCGGGGCGGGCGGGGGCGTGTCCCACCGCCCCGCGCTATGTAAGCGTGGCGGGCGCGGGCCCGGGGCTGCTGCGGAGCGCGGGGGTGTCCGGGGGTGTCCGGGGGTGTCCGGGGGTGTCCGGGGCCTCCGGCGGTACCCGGGGCTATCCCCACCGCCCAGCCCCGCCGTGATGCTGGTGGCCGGCTCGCCGTGCAGCCCCGCGGGGCCGGAGGAGCACCGGGCCTGCGGGGCCCGGCGGGGCGGCCAGGTAAGGGCTCCCGGGCTGCATCGCCCCATCCCCGGGGCACGCGGGGTGCAGCCCCCACGGGAGTCCCTCGGGGAAGCGCTGGGGGTGTGCCCTTGACCCGCGGCCGCTGTCTCCCCTCTGCCCGGGATCACCCGGCCCCGGCTGGCTGCAGGGAGGGGAGAAGCCGGGACATGTCCAGAAACCGGCCGGGGTGCAGGAACAATCCTTTGGCTCATCCACTTTGCAGCGAGGCTAAAACCAGGGGTGTTGAGGAGCAGGCTGGGTGCTGGGAGCTCCTGCAGTGTCCTGGGCATGGGGCGGCCCTGTGCAGGCAGGGGGAACTTTGGGCGCCTGGAAGGGGAGACCTTGGGGTCTCCGAAGCTTCCAGGAGCTGGGCTGTATGTGGGAGCCGGGCAGAGCTTACAGGAATGGCCGGGCACAAAGAGAAGTGAGGCACGGGTGTGATGGGATGTGCCTGTCGGGGTAGGTGAGGGGCTGACAGGAGGTTGGGTGCTTCAGGGTCTCTGTCCTGTTGTTTGGCTCGTGCTGCTGTTCCCAGGCTGGGTATGGGATCTCGGATGTCCCCGTTAACCAAGACATCTGGAAAACATCTGGTGTCGCCCAGGGCTTATGCATTGTGTGGAAAAGTCCAGTGTGGAAAACTGGGGTCCTGGGGTGTCCATGGAGTTTTGCAGGATCTCCTTGACCTTCCCAAGCAACCAGATCAGTCTGCAACATCAGTCCACCAACATCCTGAGTATCCTGAAAAGCTGGGAGTTGCCTCTATTGGCAAGACCTCTTTTCCCCCCTCAAAAAAAAAAAAGCTTTTTTTTCTCTTGCTCCTGCATTCCCCTTCCACCAGATTTCCTTAGTGACAGCGGGATTGCTTTGCAGCTTGGGGCTTTGCTTGGAGGGAGTTGTCACAGCAGGATGGTTACTCCAGAGGAGGGCTGGAAGCTAGAAATGCTGGGACAGTGGATGGAACAGACCCCAGGCAGCAGAGAACAGCAGGGAACTCACTCTGGCACCTGTTCTGACATGAGCCAAAGCCTGAAATCAGTGCTTTGGAGCAGGCTGGGGTGAAACTGGTGGTGGCCCTGATGCTGCTATTGTCCCCAGGAGCAGTTTTTGGCAGGAACACGGTTAGGAGGCACAATCCACTCTGCTGGGTGGCTCTGATGGTGTTTATTTAACCTCACCTTATCTGGGATGGTTTCCCCACACCTGACTAAGCACTGGCACCAGTGGGATTAGTACTCAGCACACCCATCTTCCTGCTCCCGGGGAATTATCTCGTTCCCCTGGTACCTCTGTCGAGACCCTCAGCCTGCTTTGTGCCAGCTGGAGCTGGGAGCAGGTTGTGTGTCTGGTGCCAGTCACAGCATCTCAGTGCCTCAGTTTCCCCTCAGTTTGATAGGACAAGAGGAAACAGTCTCAAGTTGCACCAGAGAAGGTTGAGGTTGGATATTAAAGTTCTTCACTGAAAGGGTTGTCTAGTCCTGGCACAGGCTGCGCAGAGAAGTTGTGGCGTCCACATCCCTGGAGGGATTTAAAAGACATGTGGATGTGGCATTTGGGGACGAGGGTTAGTGGTGGCTTTGCCAGTGCTGGGGTAACAGCTGGACTTTACGGTCTCAGAGGGCTTTTCCAACCTGAACTATTGCATGGTTCTGATTCCCCATTGGTGGAAGCAGGAGGGGATATCTTATCCGGTGGTGGCACAGCAAGGGTTAAGCACAGCGCCCCAAGGATTCCTTAATTCAGCAAAACACTAGGAGCCTCTTGCAGGAATGATTAAAAGCACCTTCCAAGGTCACCCTGAGATGCCACTGTAAAGCAGTGGCTGGGCTGGGGGGTTGGAATTCCAGCCGGCTGGAAGTCCTGCTGTCTGTCCCATGGATTTGCCTTGCCAGGGTCTGCTGCTGTCCCCCTGCCAGGGAGTCTCTTGGGCAGTCAGACAGCTCTTTCTCCTCAAACCCTGAGTCAGCACGGAACAAAGGAGCCAACTCAGCAGCAGGAGCCTGATCCCGCTGTCACCCCAGTGCTTCCATGGTGACTCAAGGCAGGAGCATCCCATGGGAGCCATTGGATGAGGGCACTCCTGGCTTTGCCCTGGCTCTGTCTCGGTGCCGTGTCCCGCTGCCCGGCGCATGGGGAGCGCGTGGCTGCACTGACAGCTGCTCTGGTCACTTCGTGCCATCCTACACCCCTTTCCTGCTTAGGAGAGGGTGCCAGGCTGCACCTTCCGCCTCCACAGGGGTTTGAATTATGCCATTATGTCCCTCTTTATGGGTCTATGGGAGCAGCTCATCCAGTTCACCCAGTAACTAACTGGGTGCTGTGGGAGCACAGCTGCCCACTTCCAGCCCTGAGGAGTGTGGGGCAGAAAGGACCTGAACCCCGTGCTTGGAGCAGGGGGAGCCCCTGTAAGTAAGGGCTCATTTCTGGATTAACTGTGTTAATTAATTTGGAGAGGGGTGGGGGGAAATGGTGACATTTAGTAGCATTTTGTGCCCAGGGACAGTTAGTGGGACCCCCGGGCGCCGTGTCTTTGCTGGTGATCGTAACCTGTTCCTGTGGAGGAACAGTGCTGTGGCTTTGCTACTCCTTATCCCCACTGCCCGGGACCCCCGCATCCCGTTTCTCCCTGTTTTCCCACGGAGGTGGTAAACCACGGCTCGGGAGTGGTGTCACGGCTCCTGACCCGTGGGGCCGCTGTCCCGCTGTGTCACACCCGCCCGGGAGCGGAGCAACATCCCGGCGCGGTTTCATCAGCGCTGCCGGCCTGACGCGAGGGGTGTGGGGGCGATGGCCCCGTGGCCCGTGCCGGGTGTCTCTGCCTGAGTCACCCCTTCCGGTGACGCTGACGGGGACATTCCGTGGCTCCGGTGACTCCCGGCTGCTCCTTCCTTCCTTCCTTCCTAGGAAAGAGGAATCAAGGCTCCCCGGGAACAGGCAACGGGCCCCAGCACCTTCATTCCCCTGGGAGAGGTAAAGCGATGGGGATGGACGTGGGTGGGGGTCTTCTCCCTGCTGGGGGTCTCCTTCACCCTTCCCTGCTGCGGGTGGGGGGACAGGAAGGATTCCCAACCCCCCCCCAGTTCTTAGTGGCTGGTGGGGGTGGGATGCTGGGGAAGGAGGAAGAGGTGGAGAGGGGTCACCAGCCCGGGCAGATCCTTGTGGCATTGTGGGGGAGTCGTTCTGGAGGTTGGGGGAACAGCTGTGTTTCACCCTGGTGTTTGCCTACCCTGCCTGTGCCTCAGTTTCCCCACTCATCCAAACACATCTGTGTTTCTCCTGCGATGCAAAGACCTCCACCCTTGCCTCAAGGCCCCCCTCAAAATTCTACCTTGAAATCCCCAGGGCACCTGAGCCCTATCTGAGCACCCACGTTCACTCTCCCAGATGTTCCTCCTCCGGCAGAGATAGCGCCGTGGTTTCGTCACCGCGCTGGGGGGGCTGACCCCCATCTCCTCCCCTGCGCTCCAGAGCCCAGACAAACAACCCAACCCATGGGCTGAGCTGGACGGGCTGTGTGGGATCTGTCATGGAGACCCCCAAACACCCCCTGCCCCCTGGGGCTGGGGACAGGGAGACGGGCAGCAGGGGCCGCCGGCGGTGTCCGTTCCGGAGGCGGGGCACTTCCAATGGGGTGAGGATCTGATCTTGGTGCTCTTGGGTGCCTGGATCCTGCTTGTTGGGGGGTCTCCATTTAGGTTAGGGGGATGTTGGCAAGAGCAGGGGCCTACAGCTCACAGCCCTTCACTTCCCTCCTCTCCTCATTCCACAGATCCCGCAGGAAGGTGGGGAGAACAGCCTTCACCAACTCCTCGAGGCCTTCGTCTCGGCAGGCAGGGTGGACCACGTCGCCATGGTCATGGGGCTGCACCCCCAGTACCTCAGCAGCTTCTGGAAGACCCAGTACCTCCTGCTGCGCATGGACGGGCCCCTGCCCTACCACAAGCGCCACTACATTGCCATCATGGTGAGCAGTGGGGCCCTTGGGGTGTGGGGACACAGGGGGCTATGTGGGGTCCCAGCACTGCTGCTTGGGAGGCACTTGGGACTCCACAGATGGGCCCCTCTCTGATCTGACGTCCCAAAAGCTTGGAAGCCCCTTTGGGGTTGGTGCCCACCTAGGGTACCCCAACACCCTCCCTCCAGGACCCCTGGGGACTGGCATTGATAGTGAGGGGGGAAATCCCTCCTGTCTGGAACTTGTATCCCCAGGGAAAATCCTCCAGGAGCAATGTGGGAGGAGTGGGCTCCCTGCCTTGGCTTTTTCAAGGGCTTGGAGCAGGGTGGGGGTCCCCCGGCCAGTGCCAGGGGCTGACTGCTGGCTCTCCCTGCAGGCAGCAGCCCGGCACCGGTGCTCCTACCTGGTGGGGTTGCACATGGGGGAGTTCCTGCAGGTAGGGGGCAACCCTGTGTGGCTGCAAGGGCTGCACTGTGCCCCCCAAAAACTCCGGAACCTCAGTGAGATCAACAAGCTGCTGGCGCACCGGCCCTGGCTCATCACCAAGGAGCACATCGAGGTGAGAGCTGATGCTGCCAGCACAGATCCTCCCCCCAAAACACACTGTTTAACCCCAGGCCACATTCCTGCTTGCACAGCTCCCGGGGTTTAACCCTTTCAGGGCTGAGGGAGTCAGTGGGATGGGAAGGGGCGACTTGCCCCCAACAGGTCTATGGGTGAGGCACTTCCCAAACATGCTCCTATATCCCTGCCCTTGGCTTGCCCTGGCACTGGGCTGTGGTGAGGGTACAGCTGAGGGCTGGGGGGGTCTCTCCAATTCCTGCTGTGTGTCACAGGCTCTGCTGAAGCCAGGGGAGGACAGCTGGTCGCTGGCGGAGCTGGTGCAGGCGCTGGTGCTCCTCACCCACTACCACTCGCTCGCATCCTTTGTCTTCGGCTGCGGCATCAAACCCGAGGAGGACCAGGATGTGGGGAACAGCTGCTGGCCCCCCTCGCCCCACAGCGACAGCAGTCCTGCCTCTGATGACAGCATGGGGGGCTCTGGGGTAAGAGGGGCTTTGCCTTGCAGGGGTGTGAGTGCACCGTGGGGTGCTGCATGCTTTATGGAGCTTCCCCTGGGAATCACAGAATGGTTTGGATTGGAAGGGACCTTAGAGCCTATCTTGTTCTACCCCCTGCCATGGGCAGGGACACCTTCCACTATCCCAGGTTGCTCCAAGCCCCATCCAGCCTGGCCCTGAACGCTTGCAGGGATGGGACAGCCACAGCTGCTCTGGGCACCCTGTGCCAGGGCTTCCCCACCCTCACAGGGAAGAATTCCTTCCCAGTATCCCATCTATCCCTGCCCTCTGGCAGTGGGAAGCCATTTCCCCTCATCCTTTCCCTCCAGGCTCTTGCCTAAGTCCCTCTCCAGCTCTCCTGGAGCCCCTTTGGGCACTGGAAGGGGCTCTAAGGTTTCCCCAGAGCCTTCTCTTCTCCAGGCTGAACACCCCCCTCTCTCCCAGCCTGGCTTCAGAGCAGAGGGGCCCAGCTCTTGGAGCAGCTCTGTGGCCTTTGCTGGGAACAGCAGATGCTTTAGAGCCATGCAGTACCTTCCATGTCCTACACAGGACTTCCCCCTCCTCCCAGGCCCGGGGATGGGTCATAGGAGCTGCTGGAATCTTGGCAGGACAAACACAGAGGGAGATGCTCGTTTGAGCAGCCATGCAGGTCCCCCAAGTGCCCGCAGATCTGGGCTTGGGGGCCCCTCTGGTCGACCAGGGGCAGGGTTGACCCTGCCCTGTGCTTCCCCAGGGCACGGACACCATGCAGGAGGTGGAGGTGCTGATGGAGAGGATGAAGCTGCTGCAGGAAAACCAGTGGGAGGAGGAAGGAGTCACACAGGAGGAGATGGCAACGCGCTTCGAGCTGGAGAAGACAGAGAGTTTGCTGGTCCCTTCCTCAGGTGAGGAGGTGCAGGGGGCAACTGTCTGGGGGCAGGAGGTCCCCATGGGCCAGGGGAGCCTGGGGAGGGGGGAAGGAACCAGAACCTGCCTGAGGGAGAGCAGGATCCGCTCTCCAGTGCAGCGCTGGCTCCCGTCTGGGCTCACGGCCACTGCGGTGGTGCCTTGTAGATATTTTGGATCCCTCCCTGCAGTCCAACATCCGCTGCTTCCTGGAGGACCCTGAATTTGGATACAAGGACTTCACACGGAGGGGGGAGCAGGCCCCCCCCACCTTCCGTGCACAGGTGGGTGCTCAGCCGTGGCTCAGGTCTGGGGGGTAGCTCCTGCTTATCTCAGGGTTGTTCCCAGGATTGTGGAGAGTGGGTGAAGGGCTGGAGCTGAGCAACCAGGTGCTGAGAATTGGGGGGAGGTGTCAACTTAGGGGGGGACCCCCACTTATGTCCCTGGCTTTGGGGGGTGTCGTGGTTTAAGCCCAGCTGGAGATGAACCACGACACAGCTGCTCACTCAGCCCCCACTTTCTTCCCCCCAACCCAGGGAGGAGAATCAAAATAAAACTTGTATGCTGAGGTAAGAACAGTTTAATTATTGAAAATAAAGTAAAATACAATAATAATGGTAAATGATAATAATGACAATGAAAATGGAAAAAACAAGTGATGCACAATGCAATTGCTCAGTGTCTGCTGACCGATGCCAGAGCCGTCTTCCCAAACCCAGATTGGCCCCTTCCAGGTAACTCCCCCCAGTTTATATACTGGGCATGACGTTCTCTGGTGTGGAATATCTTTGTGGTCAGTTTGGGTCACGTGTCCTGGCTATGCTTCCTCCCACTGGCAGAGCCTGAAACAAGACGAATAAAGTCCTTGACCCAGGGTAAACCCAACTTAGCAAAAAACCCAAACCATCAGTGTGTTACCAACACCCTTCTCATTCCAAATCCAAAACCCAGCATTGGAACAGCTGCTGAGAAGAAATTGACTCTGCCTGAAACCAGGACAGAGGCACCCCACTTTTCCCCATCAGACCCCTACCCCAGCATCCTTTCTCCATCAGGATTACACCTGGGAGGACCATGGCTACTCGCTGATCAACCGCCTGTACCCGGATGTGGGGCAGCTCCTGGATGAGAAGTTCCAGGTGGTTTACAACCTGACCTACAACACCATCGCCATGCACTGCGGCGTGGACACCTCCATGCTGCGCCGGGCCATCTGGAACTACGTCCACTGCGTCTTTGGCATCCGGTACATCCCCAAAACGTGGCTGGAGTTTCTTTGCCTTGGCAAGAGCCCAGGAGGAGGTCCAGTGATTTGGTCTTGGTTAGAGTGTTGCTGCTGCTTCCCCAAGGCAAAGTGATGCTGTTGGTGGGCTTGGCTGAGGTTCAGAACAGCCCTGGGAAAGGAGAATTTAGTAAGAAAATATAAAGGTGGTGAGGCTCTGGCAGAGTTTGCCCAGAGAGGTGGTGGAATCCTCATCCCTGGAAGTGTCCAAGGCCAGGTTGGATGGGGCTTGGAACATCCTGGGATAGTGGAAGGGGTCCCTGCCCATGGCAGGGGGTGGCACTGGATGGGCTTTAAGCTCCCTTCCAACACAAACCATTCCATGGTTCTATGAGTGCACAAGGCTTGTGGCTGGAATAACACATCCTCCTCTCTCCAGCTATGACGACTACGACTACGGGGAGGTGAACCAGCTGCTGGAGCGCAACTTGAAGATCTACATCAAGACAGTGGCTTGCTACCCGGAGAAGACGACCAAGCAGATCTACACACAGTTCTGGAGGCACTTCAAACACTCGGAGAAGGTGCTGCCCTGTCCCTTCCCCTCCTGGCACGGTGTTTGGGGGTGCGGACCCCGTGCCCTTACCCTGCTCTCGCCATAGGTGCACATCAACCTGCTGCTACTGGAGGCACGGATGCAGGCGGCTCTGCTCTACGCCCTCAGGGCCGTCACCCGCTACATGACCTGAGCTGCCTCTGCTCTCTCCTCCTCCTCCTCCTGCCCTGGCTGTGTGGGAAAGGCCAGGGGGCAGCTGGTACCCTGAGAATTCGTCTGGAGTATTGTCTCCCTGCTTAATGGGCTTAGAGCTGTGGAAGGAAAGTGGGAGCTTCCCTGCGCTTTCTTCCAGGAAAGGGGAGCCCCCCAGAAGCTCTCAGTGCTGGGAAGACCCTAAAGTGCTGCCCTGGGCTTGGCAGAGCTGTGCGTGCTCCACTGCTCCGTGCCTTTTTGGGGTTAGCCCAAATGAAGCCAAACTGGGATGTCTGTGGGTGTAG
Organism: Corvus hawaiiensis; assembly: GCF_020740725.1. Classification (NCBI taxonomy): domain Eukaryota; kingdom Metazoa; phylum Chordata; class Aves; order Passeriformes; family Corvidae; genus Corvus; species Corvus hawaiiensis. Next base: position 7,675,895 of record NC_063235.1, read on the forward strand.
TGCTGGTGTTGCAGCCCTCTGACATGTTCTGGCACCAAGGCTGCCACTGCAGAGGACTGTCCCCCTGCCAGAGATGGCCAGAGGATATAATGGGCTTCATCCCTGCTTTTTGGGTCCTGCCGTGCTGGGAGACAGCTGCTGGTGGGGGTGCTGCCCAGGCACACCCTCCCCACCTTTCTGCCTCATCCCCTGCGATTTGGGATGTGAAGTGCCTTTAACCTAAGTGCCAGGGCAGGAGCAGGGAAAGGGTAGAAATACCCGAGTGTGTTTTACACCTTTTTGCATTGTTTTCCAACCACTGGCACATCTCCACTGCCTCAGCTTTAGGGGCTGAGGTGGGGAGCTGTGCTGGGGCATGAGGCTCCCTCAGCCCCTCTCCTGCTGTGAGGGTGGCAGGGTGGGATGGGGTGACCAAGGCTTTATCTGGATATGCAAGAGCATTCCCAGCAGCGCAGGTTGCCTGGGAGGTGTTTGTCGGGGAGCAGGATCCAGGGCCAGCAGCATCACCACCCTTGGTTTGGCTGTTGAATCATAGCTCCAGTTAAGTTATTTCTATATTTTTTGGGTATATTAACTCCTGGCTAGGCATGGAAATGCCTCTGTAACTTTGCTATGAATCTTGTTTGAAAAAATAAAATAGTTCTTTTTTTATTCTTTCTCTTCTTCCTTTTTCACTTTCCCCTTGGTCAGCCCAGGGGCTGATCCTGTATGGCATGTATAGAGGGCAGGAGTCTTGCTGCTCCAGGAGTGCCTGGGAGCATCCCTGAGTTGTCCAAGGGGGGATGTGGGAGGCCTGAGTACTCCCCATTTGCCTGAGGGGGATGGGTTTGGCTTCAGTAAACCCTCCCCGTGGTGATTGTTTCCAGTCTTTCCTGGCTGTAACATCTTCCTCGAAAGCCAGGATTTGGACATGACGCTCATTCCACTGTGGTGCTGGGTGGGTGAAGCAGCACTGCGGACACCCCAACCCCATGATGTGGAGCCCAGCGCTTATCAGGGTGTGGGCAGGAGCCCCTGGAAGCTGCTGATAAGATCCCTGAGGAGGGGCCAGCTCTGCACGGGAGGTGCTTCCCTGCGTGCCTTAGGAGCAGGATCCTGGCTCTGGGGCTGCTTGGAACCCTCTGGCCCCTGTGGCCATGGAGGACCTGCCGTGCTGCCCCTCTGAGCAAGCATGTGGAGGGCAGTGGGGCTAGAAGGGAGGCGTGGTGAGGGTTTGCTGGGGATGTATAGGGCAGAGTCTCTATTTTGGGAGAAAGAGGTTTGAGGGCAGCTTTTTCTGGGAAACTGATGCAGGAGGACAGGGCTCCCTGGGCTTTGCTGGTTGTGCCAAAGTTCCTGGTGGACATAACAGCTGTACTTTTAGGGTGTCACTCTGTAGCACCAGAGAACACTGTGTGGGGGCCTGGGGGGCTTGGGGAGCTGAGCCAGTCCTGGGGTCTCCTTTAGCTCATAGCCTGGGTCATCGCATCAGTTTAACCCCCTTTGTTTTTTCAGTTGGTCACAATTATAAACCAATAAATTCCTCATCTGGGGCATAACCAAAGCCTGCAATTTGTGTACATATGTATAATTTCTCAGCAGCTTTCACTGTTATCTTGCAGGGCCGGTGTGCTAATAATCTCCCTACCTGTCACTGATAGTTGTGATCCCAACAGATGCTATTTGTTTTTCACTCCACTTGCCCTCAATTTAAAAACATAATGTGTGAGTGGTGTTTAAAACACATCAAAGCAACAGGAAATAATAATAATAGTAGTAATAATAATAATCTGTGCTGAAGGAGCACTTAAAGACTGATGGGGCCCAATGTGCTTTGCAAAATTGGCATTACTGGGGCTGAGCTGCCCTCGCTGTGCAGGGGTTCATGTGGGGCTGGAGACGAGGAGAAATATCTGTGCCCTGAGTGTGGACAGCTCATTCCCTACAGATGCAAGCAGATACCTGGATCCACTGCATGGGCTGGAGATGGATAATCATAGAGCCATGGAATGGTTTGGGTTGGGGGGGAACCTTAAAGATCATCTTGTTCCAAGCCCCTGTCATGGGAGGGGATAAGCTGAGGCTTAAGACAAAGCAGCTGCACAAGAACTGGGGGGACGTTTGGCTAAAGTGAGTGGTGGGTGGGCACAGGTCTCTGTCCCAGCTCTTCCCGGTGTCCATGTCTGCTGTGGGCAATCAATGCCCTGTGTTTCCGTGGGATCACATACTTCCCAGTGGAGAGCAGCTACCTCAGCAAAGCCTCTGCTGTGGTCACCTCGGACTGCGATAGAGTTGAGCACCAGAGCTCCCAGTTCTGTCACTGCCTTAGCTCATAGGAGCAGAAAGTATCTGGCCCATGGAACCCAAAATATGCCCTGGCACCCTCTGTGCCCAGTGCCAGCCCTGGCATAACCTACCTGTTGGTGGGCACCTTGGGGTCCTTGGAGTGCCAGCGGTGGCTGGGAATCGGGGTCCCTCCACAAGCCCCTCCAAAACGAGCTCCGTCCTTGCAGACACAGCAGAAGAGCTTGGCAGGGTGGGGGTCCACAAGCTCCCAGCCCTTTGCAAGTAAAAAGCTGATTGCTTTGGATTTAAGGTGATAATGGGGCTGTCATGATGTAGCCAACAACCTGTCCTCGCTGGGGATAAATTTGGCTTATCCCGGGGAATGTGCGGGTTTCTGGGCACCTCAGATGGCTGCTGGAGCATTTAAGTCCTTGGAAGCATCCACGCAGCAGGGATGGTGCGGCCAGGGCTGGGACCAGCTATAATTCAGGATGTGTCCCCGAGTTGCTGTCACCGCCCGGGATCGGGGTGCCCAACCCGCACCCCCAGCTCTGAGACAGCGGGGGGATGAGCACCGCGGTGGGTGCAAGGGCGTCCCCAACACTTGCTGAGACAATCGAGGGCACAGACGGGCTCCACAGCCCGGAGCTGCCCGGATTTACAGCCCAAACCACTCCGAAAACGGGCAGGCGGGACCGGCCCGGGGCTGGGCTCGGGACCCGTCGGTGTCCCCCGGCCCCGCCAGCGCCTCCTCCCCGCCGCTCCACGGCTTTCCCGGCTCGGCAGCGCCGCTCGCTGGGAGTCGGCGGGAGCTGCGAACCGGCCGCTGGAATCAGCCCCGCCACGATCCTGCCCCGCATGCCCGCTCTGAACCTTGGAATCCCGGAATCCCAGGATGGTTTGGGTTGGAAGGGACCTGAAAGCTCATCTCGTTCCACCTCTGCCCTGGGCAGAGACACCTTCCCCTGTACTAGGCTGTGGGGGGGTGTGTGTGTGTGTGTGTGTGTGTTCGTGCCAGCCGCTCCCTCCGGAGCCCTGAGATCTTCAGGGTGAGGTTTTCCTTGCCCGGAGTGTTAAGAGGCTAAATCCACCTCCGACGTAACGCAGGGAATCATCTCAGGCTTCTGCGGGCAAACCCCGAACCCAAAACTTCATCCCAGCCCTCCCAACACCCCATCACCCCCATGCCAGTTCTCCATGACCCCTGTCACGCTCTGACCCCAAAGCCCCACTTCTACACCCCCATCACCCCCTAGAGCAAGCCCCCACAGCCCCCCATCTCCAAACCCAAAGCCTCACTCCCACACTCCCAGCAACCTCACCCCAACCCCCCCCGACCAGTCATTCCTTGGCCTCAGAGTCTCCCTCCAACCTCGCCCAGCACCCCATCATCCCCCTCCCCAAATCCCCTCTCGTCCCTTGACCCCACAGCGCCAAACCCCCCGTGTCCACTCTTCCCTTTTCCGGGGGGTGTGTCCGCCCGCCCGGGGCGTGTCCCCCCGGCCGCACTACATCTCCCGGCATGTCCCACGCGCGCCTTCCGGCGGGGCGGCCCGGGAGCGGCGGCGGCGGCGGCGGCGGCGGCAGCAGCAGGTGAGGCCGGGCGGGGGCTGCGAGCGCCGGCACGGCCGGGGAGCCCCGCCGGGGGAAGGACGGGGCTGGAGACCCCCGGCTGGGCCCTGCCGAGCCCCCCGCCCAGGGGCAGCGCTTTGGGACGGGGGCGGGAGGGGGTGGTCACTAGGGGGGACCCGGGGGCACCTCGGGGGACCCGGGGATGCCGCGGAAGGGCTGGGGCTGTGCGGGCGCTGCGGGCGGACCGCGCCGGGGGCGTCCCGGGGGACGCTCCACGGGAACCGGCTCGCGGGTCGAGCACACCGCGCACGCCGGTTCTGAACGCAACAAGCGGAGTTCCCGTCCCTGTTCGCTGCTGTCCTCCGAAGGACAATTCGGAAACTCTGAACGGCTTGGTCTGGGACTACAGTAAACTCGGTTTTTTGTCCCTGCTGCCGTCCTGTGCCTTGCTGTGAGTGTTTCCAGCTTCCCCAAAGTTCTCTCTGAGGCAGCCCGTTGGTATTTCTTTGTTTGCTCTCTCCTGCCTTAATGTTGACTGAAATTTGAAACGTCCCCCCTGTGCTTTCTGGCTTAATTGTTCTTTCCCTCTGTTTGCATGCAGATGAATTATTTACCTCTGTGCCTTGCATTGGCTTGTGTTTGTCCAGGTGGAGGTAGGTGAAGGCTTGGTGCCCTTCTCTGGGGTTGGAATACTGCAACAAAAGTGAATGATGTGAGAAGGTGCTCAGCTGAGGATGAAATGAACTATAAAGCTTCTTAAGCTTTAGAATATTTAAGTGCTGCGTCTACAAGCCTAGAAAGAGAAATGGGAGTCAAAGAATCCCAGAATGGCTTGGGTTGGAAGGGACTTTAAAGCTCCTCTTGTACCACCCCCTGCCGTGGGCAGGGACACCTTCCACTATCTCCCAGGATGCTCCAAGCCCCATCCAGCCTGGCCTTGGACATTTCCAGGGATGGGGCAGCTACAGCTTCTCTGGGCACCCTGTGCCAGGGCCTCCCCACCCTCACAAGAAAGAATTTCTTCCCCATATCCATCCAAATTTCCTTGCTTAGTTTAAAACTGTTCCCCTCGTCCTATCGCTTTCTGCCTGCGTAAAAAGTCACTCTCCTTTTTATAATCTTCTTTCAAGTATTGGAAGGCTGTAGTGAGATCTCTCAGGAGCCTTCTCTTCTCCCTGTAATTGCTTCTTTATTGCTTAAAGAAACCTGGAATTGTGCAGGAGTGAGTGTTAAACTTGAAGTTTTCCAATGTTCCCGTTTTTCAAAAGCAAGTCCTGGGCAGAATCAGGTAAGGGGATTGATGACGTTTCCATAGTCCACTCTTGGGGTGGGTAAAGGATGTTCAGCTGAGTTCGTTTCATGTGCTATAGAAGTGGCAAGGGGGTGTAATTAGATTCCTCTCGCTGCTGTGATTTCCTCAGGAATGCCTGATGCTCTTCAAACAGACCTTTTAAATGAATCCAAATTGCTTTTAAGAGTAAACAACACCTAAATTGTAAACTTAGATGGTTTAAATTCCTATTTGTGAAGACTGCAAAAAAGGGCAAAATAGAGCCAGAGTGAGGCCGATTGTGAGGGACAAGGCTGGCACAGTTACAACAACTGAAGCTGAGTATCTGGACAGTGATGGCAACAAAACCCCTCTCTCATTCAGAGTAGGTTTAAACCTGCTCTTGCAAACAGTGCTGGAAATGACTGTACTGTTCTGTGCCAAGTCAAGGTGGTTTCAAATGTGTCAGTGTGTCCTTTCACAGGTGATGCTCTTATCTGATAATGTATCAGAGTGTTTTTGCAAGGAACGTTTTCTTTCTGGATTACCAAGAAATGAGCTGTGTCTGAGGCACGGAGCATACTCAGGTCCTGGGAGGTGGAGCAGGAGTCCTGTTGGGAGCACAGGGCAGTGCCACAAACAAGGGGAATGTGATTGCATCCTTGTTTCCATGCTGCTGGATCAGTGATCTGTGATTATACAGCCTTCTACTTCATTCAATCACTGGTTAATTTGATTTCCAGTTTAATTTGATGACAGTTTTGAGAGCCAAATCATTTGTATTTAAACAAATGGCTTCTATTTTGATCAAATTTCATTGTGTTTGGCATGTGTTGGAGCATTATATGTATTAAAAATCGCTGAGACTGTGGTTCCTGCAGGTTTATTAGCTGGTGATGAATATTCAGTTACAAGCTGTACAAAACCTGTGTCTGGCAGGGGGTGGGGGGACTTAAAGCACAACTGGGTTTTTCTGGCTGGTCTCAGTGATGCAATGAGTGAAGAAAGCTGCCAATATCCTTGGGATCACTTGGATTACCTCAAAACGTCATTTTTCAGGCAAAACTGGAGCTCTGGGCTGCAGGGAAGCTGGTAGGGCTGTTGGGGGCAAAGACGTCATGTTGCTCCAGCATCCATTAAGGTGGGAGTGGAGATGCCCTGGGTAATTCATAATCAGTTCCCTACTTCTCTTTAACAGTGATTTTTGGCATACAAGTGCCATGTGGGTTTATTTTTCTGAGTGTGAGAATGCTTTTATTTTTTGCTGGCAAGTTTGGAGCCCGTGGAAGACTAATGGATGTGCAACTGCGGCAGCGTTGGGCCTCAGCTTTGTGTCGAGGGGAAAAAAGTCGTTTCAGAGATCTATTTTTATCAGTTAATTAGTCGCTCTTGCTGACGTGTCAGTGCTGTGGTGATAACTAGTCCCAGTTCTTCCCTGCGCAGTGGGGTCATGGTTAGGCAAGGAATGCAGCAGCCAGCATGGCTGCTCATCCCCATGGCTGGAAGGTTAACTCCTTCCAAACTGTGCCCCTGAATTCAAGGGCAGATTCCACGTGAGGAGTTGGCAGACAGACATACAGAATTTTGTCAGTCTTCAGCAGAGGTGCTTTCCCAATGGTGACTGCCCTTAATTTTTTTTCCTCTCCCCGGAGGACTTACTGTGCCTCAGTAAGAGCTGAGGTGTGGAGGTTGCTGTGATTTGCCAGTAGCTGGGTGACAGGCCTGGAATCAGAGGTAAAGGGCTGCAGATTTCCCAATTCTTGCTCTTATCTGCTGGTTTTGAATGACTCAGGACGATCCGTCAGGGTTGGAAGGTGACCAGGCAGAACATCTAGCAGTGACACATTGGTATTTTGCTCCTTGTAGATGAGGAATTGCTGTTTTCCTGATTTCAAAATGACAAAGCCCTTAACCTGAAAATTCTTGTGTTGTTCATTCTACTGCTTGTGGTGTCACTTGTTTTTGATTCTCAGCTGTGCTGAGATAGGGAGGTGAGAGGCAGCTTTGGTCCCAGCTATACCCTGGTTGTCGCTGCCTGAATTTCTTTGTTTATTGGTGACTCTCTGCTCTTTCTGCTGAGGATGGGATGGGGGAGGGAGGACTAATTATCTCCAGAGAGAGGCTTTAAATGCTATTAGCCAAAAGAACAGGCCTCATCTCCTAACTTGAATGAGTTGAGAGAACTAACACGAAGCACTGGTGGCAAAGATATGAAAATTGAGAGCAGTCCGAATGGTTTCTCTCTGCTGACCCCTGAAAATAGATTTATTATTTCTTTTCCCCCAGCCTTTGGCTGGCAGCAGCTTTGGAGGAGTGGGGGAAGGGGTAAACAGATTGTTAACTTTATTCTTTTGTGTTTGTGCTTTTGGCATACTGATTCCAAAGCACAGTTAGGAATTGCTCACCTACCAGCTGCATGGGGAAGTTCGGCAGGCGTGATGGGAAATTCATTATCAAGGACTAATTAGCCACAGCTGCTGAGTGTCATGGGGCAAAACAAGGTGCATACTGATGAGGTCGGTTTGTGCAAGCCTGGCACTTCTGTGCTAAACAGACAGTCTGTCCTTTTGAAACACTTTTGGGAAAGATCATTGGACTTCGGTAAAGTTTAAGTGCTGTTAGACCTGAGGGTTTGAACCTTTTCACTTTTCTAGAGCTTTTAGCTCCAGAAAGCTGCTGCTAAAAGCAGGAATCTCTTGGCTGCCAGTACCTAAAGGTTTTCCTTTAGTTAACCAATCCCCAAGAATTAACCCCTTAATTAGAGCTGCGTTGCCACAGACTTAGTTGTCCAAAATCCATCGAGATTAATCCCCACCATTGATTTAAACCAGAGGCTTCCCCATATGGGCTTCCTTCATCACCTCACACTTGTCTGTGGGAACGGTGAACCTCTCTTAACGTGCTTTTCTCGCCTCAGTTCTCTCCCTTAGCTTTTATGGGTGCAAACAAAGAAAATTTGGCCCTAATCGTACAGAAAAGCCTTGATTTGTAAACTCTGATCCAAGTTTGGGAGGCACTGACTTGGCTGGTGTCTGCACAGTGTTTAGTGGTGGGCCATGTTCAGACTTCTCAGTGCATGAACACTGTGTTGCAGAGGGTGACTTAGCAAAAAAAGAGGTTATTGCTGGATGTGGCCTTGGGGCTGGGATCACAAGCTGTGTCTCAGGCTGTGCTCATGGAGGCGAAGCTTCCAGAGGTGTTTATGGATGGGGGATAAAGCCAAAGGTTGTTGCCTTTGGAGTATTTGAGCTTTAAACAGAGCATGTCACTGTGCCTGTTTTCAGGGGACTTTGGCTGTACTCACATGCCTTTGAAGGCTGTGTTCTTTTGACTAATCCTTCTCTCCTACTCAAAATCAAATCAGGGATGTCTGTCACCAACTGAACTCACTGCTGTAGGTCGGTGGGATTGGCTGTTCTCACTGTGCCTCCTGGAAGGGGGATTTGGTCAATGTTATTTCTGTGTTGGCAAGAGCTCCCCTGCAGATGCACAGAAGTGCTGCTGGTGGTGTGTTATTGATTCCTCTCCTCTCCAGAGCTGTCTAAAAGTTTCTGCTGGTTTGCTGCAGTGCCAAGATCCGCAGGAAGCAGGTTTGCAGGTACAGCTGACACCTGCCAGCCTTCGGATCCCAGTGCAGGGGAGACTGCGTTTGTGCAGGGATAGAAGCAAGGTCAGGAGGGTTTGAGCTGGTCTTTGCTGGCTGCCTCAGGTTCTGTGGGAATGCATTTTTAAAGCTGCTCTGCTGCAATGTTGACAGTGGAAATCTGGATGGATCCACAGAATATTTGCTCCGTGTTCCTGGATGGATGACCTTGTGCTGATGAGGTTATCTTTATCAGCTGAGACTGAGAAGGAGGATAATTACTGAAATGGTGACAAGCTGTCAGATTTGTGCTAGCAAATTTTGGCTTTTATTTTTGGCAATATTAAGTTTAGTGTCTGTTGCAAACCAGGTGTAATTTACTGCTATGTGGGAAACAGGAGAAGCAGGAAAAGAGCTGTTACAGAATCACAGAATATGCTGAGTTGGAAGGGACCCATCAGGGTCATGGAGTCCAACTCCCACTAGATTTGTTCCCTTGTAAAGGGTGTTCGTGTGATGCCAGAGGAGAACAAATAATTAGAAGCAAAGTCTTCTTCACTTACATTTTTTGATTAGCAGCAGGTGAGAAGTGGCATGTTCCCTGTAGGGCCACAGAAGCTTCATTTACCTTGTGCTAAGAGTTAAATTAGTGCTTATATCCTGCTCCTGACTTGCTCTGTATCCTGTTCTTCCTGCCTGTGGATCAGGGCCAGAGGGGGGCAAGGTCATAGAATTTTTCATCTTGTACTTCCAAATCAGTTTTTAACAGACCCACAATTATGGACAGAAGCCCTGTGATTGCAGATGTCTGTAAATGGGATTTCTCCTGGCTCAACTGCACCTTCCTAAAGCAGTATCTACTTCTGGGTGAAATTGTCAGATGAGTGTGTCCAGTTCTCTTGGCTCATACTGTTTTCCAGCAGTTTTGGAGTTAGTAATGGCTTCAGGCCACTTGGCTTTTCTGTACCTGTTCAGATCGAGGTAAAGGCAGTTAATAGAGGGCCAGCAGTGCCAGAGCAGCAAGGGAAACTTGAGAAAAAGTCTTACCTGGGACCTAACATTATAAAAAGTGGGGTTTTGCTATTATTATTCCATTTCACTTGTCTTTTATAAATACAGGATTTTTTTCCTGACTATGAGGATAAACAGTTTGCAGGGAAGAACTTTCCTGGACTGGAAAACTTCGTTCATGCAGGGACTGCTCAGTTGCTGATACCTAAGGTCAGGCTGGATTCTTCTGTCCATCAGCCAGCAAGGCTGTTATTTGGCATTGTTAAGTATCCAGTTTCTCTGGGGGTGTTGGTGGGCTTACACAAAATGCATCTGGAGGAAAGAAAGGGGGGAATTTTCAGGTTGAATTTATTAAGCTGGCTGTGTGAGGTATCCTGAATGTGCTGCAGTCTGGTCACCTGCCAAAACCTGTGTGAGTGCATCAGGCTGGGGAAGTGGGATGGATTGTTGTGAGGCTGCTGGATCCCCAAAATCAACGTGACACTAGTGATTACACTAATCAGTATTATTCCACATCTGCTTCTAGCCTCCAAATGAAGCCTTCAATCTGTGTTTTAATGACTGTGTTCTCTCTCCTTACCAACTGTGAGTCCAGGGAAAATAAGGATGCTTAGGTGGACAGGAGGCCTGCTTTAGCTCCCAGCGATGTTGCTGCTGTGGTGTTTGATGTCAGGCAAGTCACTTTTTCCTTGTTTCATCCTTCTGTCTATCCTCTCCAAAATTACCTGTGCTTAGTGAGGGTGTAGTCATCCTCCTGTTTATAGCTAGAGGGACAAATTAATTAATCTCAGCCTTAAGGGCCATAATTAGCAGCCAGGTTCTACTGGTCTAGTCCCATCCTGCTCCGTGTCGCATGGTGTGTAGGTGGGCCCTTTAGTAAATGGAATATGAATAACAGGAGGAAGTGTTTGAATAGCAGGTATGTTGGGTAAGTCCAGCATCAACTGCGTTCAAGGAGTTGTTTCTTGATTTTCACCTTGTCCTGTATTTTGTGAATGTGTAATTTTAAGTTTTAACTCTGCAGTTTTTTAATTTAAATGCTTATTCAGGTTTTGCGCTGGGCTTTTCTGCCTGTGGATCTTGCTTTTTGTATTAAGTTCTTTTGCAAGGGGGGATTTTTAAGAGCTTTTTTCAGTGAAATAGAAAAAAGTTTGCCTTGATGCTGCAGTAAATTTCTGCTGCTCTTGGGAAGTGGGATTTGTAACGCTGCTGTGCTACATTTCAGCATGGAAAGGGAGGTGGGGGAGAAACTACCAGAAATCCATTTCTCTTTTAATATGGAATTGTATAGGTGATACTCTTGCATGGAGAGCAGCAGTCCTTGCATAAACACTGGGTACACTAACATTTCTAACTAGTAAATTTATGGATAATCTCTTCTTTTGGAGGATTTATTTAGATTTGAGAGCATTAGCCTCTGGGAAAATTAAACCTCTTTTAAATCCACTTTGTTCAGAGACTAGACTGAGGAACTGCTGGTAAGCCCTGCCATCTTCCTACTGCTTTTCTGTGGGCTTGATTGGAGTTGCAGTGCAGGGACGCAGCTGGTCCAGAGGCATCAGGGCTTTGGTTTTAGGTGCTTTATCCAGTTGTGGCAAAATGGATTTGGAGCCTGTTTGCTGTTCCTGTAAGGGGCATGTGCAGCTTTAAGCACTGCCAAAACCAAGAGAGCCCCTAAAACAACCAACCCCAAAGGTAAGAAAGATGAAATATTTGTGGGAGCTGAAATGTCTGGATAAAGCTGTTTTTCTGCATAATGCCACAGTTTTGGGGGGCTGGTGGCAGCTGAAATATCGGTGTGCTGGGTGCTGCTGTGCCTGCTGAGGTGTACCTTTGTTTCATGTGGCTGATTCATGGCTCTGTGTATTTAATCATAGTTTCTATAGCAGTGAAATCTTTAATGAGCAGGTGGAGTTTGCTCTTAGTCCATTGCGGGTTCGCATGAATGTTGTGGCCGATTCATTCCTGTGTTCTGCTGAGCAGAGTTGTTTCATAGGGGATAATATTGAAGGCTATTCTGCGTTTCTGGTGCGTGTAATGAGTACTGAAACAGCTCTTTCATTTTAATAGTATTACTGTTTTTAATATTATGAGCATGAGCATTGCTTTGTCCTGTGATGTGTGGCTGCACTGCTGAGTAAATGCAGGGTAGGATTCCTTATGTCGATGTTCCTTATCTTACTACCTTTTGATTATCATTTAAGATAATTGAACCTGTGATTGTAGACTTGTGTCTTCCTGTGTTCTCCACAAACCCTTCCCTCAGGGTTTGATATTATCTGTTGCCTCTAAGTTACTGGGACACTTTTTACGACTGTGGTTTAGTCCTGTTGGACTGAAAGCTCAAATTCTTTGGTATTTCCAAGGTGACTTTGCTGCAGGAAGCAGCTTTCATTCTTAATGCCAGCATCAAGGGGTTTGATAATGTGGTGGGTAGTGGTTTTGTGTGGATTTAGAGCCACATGTCACCTTGCTCTGGTGTCCTATAAAATATGTTGAGTTCTTGAACTTGGAACAGAACACCAATCCTGGAGAAGGGCACTAGCTGTTGGGTCCCTCAGTGGGATGAGAGTCCTTTGGGATGGCTGACAGTGCTGCTGCTGAGTTTGGCTTCAATAAAACCTCATCTGAAGCTGGTGTTACGGTTGCTTTTGGGGAAGAGTGACAGTTTAATGCTTGCCTGCATTGATCATACCCTCTTCATCCTTCCCCTCTTTTGAGCGTGAGCACTTTAAAAGCAAATAAAGCTTCCTCGTCCAAAATTCTGGTTCTGATGTGGCGTGTGACTTGCTTGTGACGACTAGGGGAGTTGAAACAGGAATCTGTTGGGAATGGATTTGTATCTCCACTAAACAGGAGGGGAACGTGTCCATTGCCGAGAGTCTGTTGGAGATGTTGGCTAAAAATCGTTGTGTTTAACTTCCTGTGCGTGGGGCTCAGCAGCAGCAGAAGGCTGACTTTTGCCCATGTCCCTGAGGTGAATCATGTATGGGGTTAACCTGCTGTTCAAAATGCAGCATTAAAGCATTTGGCAATGTAGTGCATGGGGAACTGGGGTTGGTGGATGCCAGCACTGCTCAGCTCTGCGGGTGCTATTCCTGTCTCCTCCTCCATAGTAAGTAGCTCCCGCTTTATTGTGGGTGTCCCTTGGTGTTGGAGATCAGAGAAGCTTTGCATATTAGGCACACTGTGTGCAGGTAAAGTGGAAGTCCTGGTTTATTTGCCATTTCTTTTAGTGTTGAAGGCAGGAACACTTTGTTCCCTGCTTTTGATTGTAGCAGTTTGGAGTGCGAGATCTTCCAAGCTTGATTTTGTGAAGCTTTCTCACAGTTGCAGGCTTGATCCTGGAATTTAGTGTCCCTACAAGCTCTGTCTTCAAAAAGAATTCTTTCTTGGGAGGCTGTGTTTGTGCTGGCTGATAGGAACCTAGCTGAGCTGCCTGTAATCACCGTCTAGGTTTGAAGTAGCCATGGTGGGGTGAAATGTTTGCTGCCTTTCAGTGGAGTGCTTGTCAAATAGTCTCATTTAGTGCACCCAGGTTTTTAGCAGATGGGACAGATTTCTGTGAGCCTGGGCAAGCACCACAATTGTTTCGCAAGGTGAGACAGTTCTCTTTTGATGGGCAGGAGAATTAATAATGCTGTGTGATTCATACCAGTGATGAATCTGGATCAGATTTGGATTTTTTTTCAAGGATATTAGCATTTGTCTTCAAAGAAAGCCAAGTTGAAAGCCAAAAGTTGACAGAAGCAGTTCCTGAGCTGTTCTGATGGGATGAATGGATCTTGTGGATAGAGATCCCCATACACTTGAGGAGAATTGGTCTTGGGCAACATGATCACTGTGCTCAGAAACTCTTCCCCTTGTGCTTGGGGTTGCACCAGGGCAGTGCTGTGTGGATAGGAGGGCTGAGCCAGCCCACAGCTCCTGCAGGGGCAAGGAGCTGTGGGACACCAGATCTGCATTAGGTGTGCTTGGGGCAATGATTAACCACGGCAGGAATCCATCCTGTGGGTAGCCAGCTCCTAATGGAAGCGTTCTGCAGATGGCCAGACTTGCCAAACAGCACAGGAACCACAAGGAGTGGGGAGCAGGGAAGGAGATGTTGGTGTCTGGTGCTCGTGGAGCTCAGTGTGCACTGCAGGAACAGCCTCTTGCACTGATTTTGTCTTGGCAAAGGCAGCAGTATCTGAGTATTCAGCAGTCTCTGGTGGCCAGGCCTCCGTTTGCCTAGAACAGTCCTGTTCCTGCTGCGAATCTAAGGCCACCTTAAATGCCACCACACTTGAGGGATTACAGGGCAGGTCTGGCAGGAGTGAGCAAGGCAGAATTCAGGCTCCATTTTAGTGTTTTATTGCCTGCTCTCAGGGCTATCACTTCCTTTGCAAAGGGGTTATTTCCTCCCTGCAGCATCGCCCTGGATGGGAGCAGGGTGTGCAAGAAAGTGAAAATCTCTGGTGATGACTGAGCCATTGCATGTTAAATTTAGTCATCTGGGGACATGTGGGGCAAGTGATGCATTAATCAGATCTCAGGATGTGATCTGCCAGTGGACATGGTCCCCAAAAGCCAGAGTGTACTTGTGTGTTTTAGCAGATTGCAATTTAATTGGGCTCGGAGTGAGTCTGAGCTGTTTTTGTGGCTGGAGGATTGCTGATTTATGTCGTGATCCTTTAACAAAACAGCTCTGGTGGAGGCAGCCTCTGCCATCGGGCTTTGTGTCTCAGCAGCACAAAGGCTGTGCTGGAAGCCAAGCGGGTGTCTGTGTGCCTGGTGTGTCCATCTGGGCTGGCTGAGAGAGAGCTGGAATTTGGAAATGCCTTTAACTGTGTGGGGGGAGCAGGTGGCTTTTCATTGCCGTGATTTGTTTATTCCGGTATAGATAGGGGCAGGGTTTTGTTGCTGCCTGTTGTTCCAATACAGTAGGAGGAATGAGAGGTAGAAAGTGTGGAACTGGTTAAACTGGAATTCCTGGGTAGTGCCTGCCCTTGGGTTATGATCAGCAAGGTCCTGCTTTTTTCAAAACCTAGGGCTGACAAATCCTGGTGCTTTGGGATCAGTTGGTGCTTTAGGTTTTTGCTTCTAGGTGTATTGGAGGAGTTTAAGGATAGTTTTGTAGCAGAGAACTCAATCTTGTAAATATGAGTAAACAATCTTGGTTTGCCACAGATACTCTGAGATTATGTAGGATAGGTACTCATGGCCTGGTGATCAACCTGGCTCAACCAGCATGGAGAGATATGGGTGGCACCTTCCCTGTGGTGTTTGCAATGGGAGAAGGAATAGAGGAGGCAAGAACTATGATTCATGTCAGATTTTTCAAGCCTGTTGGGTGCTGGGAAGCCTGACTCTGCCTCCCAAGCCCAGTCCTAGCCCTTGGCTGTGAGGACAGACACTGGAGCTGTGTGTGGGGCTGCAGCTGTGTAAACATCCAAAAGTGCTGTAGCTGCCTAGCAGGTCCTGTGTATTCACTCCCTTCCCTTATTCTCCACCGACTGGTTGTGGCCCATGTGACAAACAAATTGAGGAACTGAGCTGGATCCAAACCAGCTGCTTCTGCACCAGGCTGGTTTTGGCTGGGGTCAGCTGCTCCGTGAGATCTCTGGTGCCAGTGGAGAGGAGGGAGGGCAGAGCCCGTGGAACCACAGCTTTCATTGCCTTCTGCACAGGGGTATTTTGGGGTTCTAGTGCAGGTGCTGCTATGCCTGCCATCCCCTCACCTGGTGCCTGCCCGGAATTGCTCCCTTGAGGAAATTTTCAGGATGAGCTGTTTCTCCAGTTTAGTTTTCATGTCAGACTAACCTGAAAGAGCTGTGACATTGCAGTTGTGGAAGGGCTGTGCTGAGCTCGATGAGATTGGGGGTGCTTGTTACTGGGGGCTTTCAGGCCTGTTAATTTTTGTGGGAAGACTATTTTTTTTCCATTGGCTCACATAGGTCATAGAATGATGGAATGGCCTGGAATAGAAGGAACCTTAAAGACCATCTAGTTTCAATCTGCCTGCTGGACACCTGCAGGGGGACCCCTTCCATTAGACCAGGTTGCTTTTTCCTAATTAAAAGCTGACTTTTATCCCAAATACACGACAAAGTTATATTTTTGCAAGACATCGGGAAAGTTGGGGTGCTTTGGTTCTTTGTAGTGGGCTCTCTTTGCTGGAAATAAAGCAATTGGAGACCTCATTAGTTACTTCTGTGGTAAAAGCTACTCAAAGCTGACTCTGCAGCAGGATAGTTAATAGCAGACCTAACCCAAAGCCGAAAGGAAGCTGTAGTGATGGAGAGGGCAGCTGAAACCAGTCTTGGTGGTGGTTGCAAATGAAATTGTTTATCAAGTCATAATTACAGGGGCATGACCACAGACCCTTTGGCTGCTGAAACTGGGATGGCAGTAGGACTGTGTTACAGCTGAGTGGTCTGAGTTCATGGGCTGCCTTTCCCTGGAGCTCCCTGACCCATCCAGAAGAGCAGGAGAGGCTGCAGAGAGGTGCAGGTACAGGTTCCAGCAAATAAATTTGCAATGAATTAAATTCCTGAGAGTTGGCAGAGCTCCTGCAGCCTTCTGTGTGTCGCTCCTGGCTGTTGGGATGGGAGGGTGCAAACCTGTGGGCTGAAGTCCCTCTGAAAGCTGCTGTAGTTTGTGTTTGGTGTGTGGGTGTTTCACAGTTCCTGTGCTCTGGGGTAGATGTTGTGTATCTAAACCCTGTGTTTTGTGGGCACCTCTTTGTGAATTGAAGTATTCCTCAGATTAAGTCAGTAAATCTCCATTTATAGGCAAACCCCAAGGCTGGCTGATAAATACACTCTGTGGCCTTCAAATGAATGATATCATCCATCCAACTTGGAGTTATGTCAGAGGGGAAGGTCACCTCTCAATCCTTCAGATTGCTGCAAGCATCATTATTTACTGGGTGAAGCTGGGTCAGGTTGGATCAAGCTTCAGTTCCTTTTTACAACAAAACAACTATTCCTCAATACCATTTTTACTGCAGACCCGAGTTTCCCTTTAGTAGACCTGTCACTGCTGACTGATTTTCCATTTAAAATGAGCAAGTTTTCCAGGTGTAGGTAAGAATACACCCCCCCGATTCCAGTGTATTTTTACATTTCCAGAAATGCTGTCGGGTTATACCAGTGCTTGCCTGGTACCTGTGCAGGTTTCAAACTCCTGGGCTCACTCACAGCTACCTTTGAAGTCTTAAAAACCTTGCAAAGTACTTTTTGTTTTGTTTATATGGCTCAGTATGAATTTAGGTCCTGCTAGTTTTAATGTTTTTCCTTAATATGCCTTTTCCATACTACGTTTTGTGATTACATTCTCCTTCAATTTGACTATATTTCATCTGTTTTACTGCTCTGATACAATTAATTCCCTTTCCAGAAACCTTGTTTAGAATTTACCTGGAATGCTGATGTAGGTGGAGGGAGTGGGGGGGGGGGGGGGTACATTTTTAACTGTTCTTGGTTCTGGCACCTATCAAAAGGTCCTGTTTGCTGAGCAAACTAGCAGTTCCTGGCTGGTTAGTAACTGTGCTGGGGAATGGGGTCACAAAACAAACCTGCTGTGATGTCCAAGGGCACAGCAGCTGAATGCAACAGGCTGAGTCTGGTATACAAGAGAAGTCACCAGAAGGTGTCAGCTTACAGTTCAAGCTGCTTATTTTTTAAGGATTTTTTTTTTTTTTTGTCATTGGATTTTAATTCTCTTCGGAAGCTCCTCGCAGGCTCTGTCATAGTGGATTCCTATTATATAACTTTGGGAGGTGTTTGTAATTCTCAATAGCTCTTAGGTGGATTGATTCAAGGTGATCAAACCACTCGGGTGTGCTGGTTCCTGTACAGGGAAGGGCTGGGAGCTACTGGATGTACCTGGAGTGCTCCTGTCTAAGGTATGTCTTGTGGAGGATCCACTGCTTGTGAACCAGGGGCTCCTCATGCCAGGTATGCAGAGCCAGCTCCAGCAACCTTCCTGTTAAATACAGCCCATCCCAAGGCATTTCCTCAGCTCCTGTGCCTTGAGAATGTTTGAGACATTGATGTTTTCTGTAATTTTAAAGTCCTCTCTGCTCCTTGGTGTTACAAAGGTTTCCCGGGTTTAATTTGCGCAGTTGGAGGAGAGCAGTTTTCCCTGGTTGCCTTCCTGGCCCACGTCAGCTCGCCTGCCTGCAGGGCATGAGGAGCGATTTGTCGCTTCAGTTGGGTGTTTTTTTTAACCATTGTTACTGTGGAAGGTCCTTTTGTGGCTGGAAAGAAGCCCTGATAGTTTTGTTGAGCTCTTAATGCTCAAATGTGTTGGCTGGAAAATGTCACTTCTAATGGAAAGTTAGAGTGGCGATAAGAGAACAGAGCTGAAACATTCCTGTTCTTGGGGGAGTTCCAGGAGATTACTGTCTTTAAGATTATCCCATTTAAGATTTAATTTAAGATCATTTGGAGGAATCTATCAGACCAAAACCTAAAAGATGAGTGGTCATGTGCTGAGCAACCTGGTCTAGTGGAAGGTGTGCCTGCCTGTGGCAGGAAGGTTGGAGTTAGATGATCTTTAAAGGCCCTTCTGACCCAAACCATTCCATGATTCTGTGTCCCGATCTGAAAACATTTGGAAGAGCACTAGGAAAGGCACAACTTCCCCCTGAGATTAAAATCCACTTGGGGCCCAGTAGGTCAGATGGCTGCACTAAGCACCATCCCCAGGCAATCAGTGTTGCTGCTTCATAAACTTTGTGCATAACCATGAGAACTATAAAATACTGTTTTTTTTTTTTTTTTTTTTTTAAGGAAATGTTCTCATTCAGAAACTTTATGGGCTTATTTTCACAAGGGGATGTCTTGCTGCCTGCGCTTATGTTAAAAAGACTTTGCCAGATCAGTAATGGGAATTAATTTCTCTGTTGTCCTAGTTAAAGCCTGGGCACCTTTTTATTAACGCTGGAGCTTTTTGAGAAAATTGCCTGGGGAAGACCTCTTTGAGGAAATTTGATATCTTAATCAGAAATAATTAGCAATTATGCTAGTGGGTCTGTGAAAGAAAAAAATAACGCTACAACTGAATTTCAAACCACCTGAACTGCTTGGCAAAATCTGCCTCAAAAGGTGAAATTTAATGCTCCTATAGACTCAGTGATATAATTCTGGGGTGTCCATTCAGAAAGAGCTTTCATTTCAAATAGCTGAGCTGTTCCCAGTTAAAAAGTGTTGACTCTGTAAGTTGATAATGACACCTACACAGCACAGGTTTCCTGCATCTCACATTTTTTCAAGTGGGAACTTTGCATTGCCTTTGAGTGTGGAATTTGGTTAGAGGTGCCTGGTTTGTGCTGGAACGTGCAGCAGGGAAGGCATGGAGTTTTATCTGATTGCACAAACCCTGTGGGCTGTTTATCCCAGGAAGCAGTTGGGCATTCAGAGTGCTTTGGGAAAGACCCATATGGCAGGATTGCAAATTCAGCTCTGCTGCTGCAGAATTTTTGGGAGTTCAGGTGAGCTTTCTAACAAATTCATTTTAGTGCTTTGATGGTGGTTAAGCTCATTCCTCTCGCTTCTTAAGTAGAGGTGAAAAGAGAGACTTTTCAAACTGGCTCTGCAGTGGCTGAGACTAAAAGTGGCCTCATTTGGGGGAGGAAATGGTGGTTGCAAATGAGATTGTCTATCGAATCATAATTACAGGGGCATGACCACAGCACTGAATGAGTACTTACTCAGCTGCTTAGTTTTTATTCAAAGTTTGATGAAAATGAAAACCACAAAACGAAGGCAGAGATGGTTTGAATTTTACCCCAGAAGCCAGAGGTAAATAAGTAACCCTGTTATTTTGTGCTTTTTGGGGGTGTGTTACAGAACTGACACAGACTGTTATAGCCCAGATGATACATGCAACCCACAGTCCTCAGCTGTTCCCCGTAACAGTGGTTCCAGGATGAGAGGTTTGCTTGGATATATCCAAACAAGCTCATTTGGATCCTTCATGGCAGACAGGCACAAGCAGAGGACTGAGCTTGTGTTTGCTTAGCATTCATCAGGTATAAACCATAGAATTCTGGGATGGTTTGGGTTGGAAGGAATCTTAAAACTCATCCTGTCCCAGGAAGGGACACCTTCCACTACCCCAGGTTGCTCCAAGCCTTGTCCAACCTGGCCTTGGATACTTCCAGGGATGGGACAGCCACATGAATTGAAATTGCCTGTGATGTGTGGTACGAGAGTGCACTGTTGCGTGAGCAGATATTTGCAGACCACAAAGGAATTTTAATTTCTGACAAGCCCTATTGTCCTGAAATCAGTTGTGCAGAAAGACATGAGGGAAATGTGCCAGTTCCAGAGCTGAAACCAGTGTGGTGCTGTTGGGGCTAGGATTTCACAGGGCTGCAAGCTGATCTCAGTTGCTTTTGGAAGGGGAACCTTCTACAGCTCTGTGTCTAACGTGTTTTTTTTTTTTTTCTCTCTTTTAAAAAAACCCTGGTATTCATTTCTTTCTGGCAATATGAGAAGCTGGAAAGGATCTGGATGAGAAACCCTTCTACTGGTGACCAGCATTTTGGGTCGGTTAAGGCATTCAAGCTTATTTTTGGGTTTGAATATTAGATGCTCAATGTTTAACAAGTTGTGCACTGTTTTGTAACCTTTACAGGAAAAAAAGGCATCTCCAAACTTCCTGTTCTTAACATTCATAGGTCTGAGAAATACGGACCACACTCCTGGTTGTTTTCCCTTTACACTTATATAACCTTCTCTGAAAGGTGGATTGTACTGGAGGCATTTCCCCATCTCCCCTGTGCTTTCAATTACTGCACTAATTAATTTATATAGGCCTTGTGATTGGGCTGTGGCCTGGGTTTGCAGAGGCCCAGCTGGTGTTTTTGTAACTAACTGGGGATGCCCCAGTGGCTTCAGCAGCAATAAAGTTTATCCTAATACGGATTTGTGTAGTCAAGAATTCAGTTTGTCATCTTCTGCGTTTTGGAAAGAGGGAGAAACAGAAAGTACAGCTTAGATTTTGGGCAATTTAGCTCTGAACTTCAAATATTCATTGTTTTTTGCTTTGCTGAAGCAGATGCTGGTGGAGCTGGTTCCTTTTCTTAAGCCCCATTGTGCAAAAATGCGTCGGGTCCTGGATAACTGGGATGCTCTATAGAAACTACTTTCTACAGTTCCCTTCCTTTTCCCCTTCATTTGCCGTGCCCAAACTTTTCTGGGTAACAGCGAGCTATAGGAATTGCATTCTTCAGTACAAGAATCTGTTAATGTGTTTTGAGCATTCGTATGTATCAATAGATCAAGTGGGGTGTGTTGGTCTTACGGGTGTCCAGAACTACTTTAATCTCCTGGGTTTCATTATATCAAGCAGTTGATCAAGGAATAGCCATGCCTTGCTCCCTCCCTTTGGATCCTCCTACTCCTATGTCAGCTTCCACAGTAATAAGAGCATCTGTCCCCTGCATGAACGGACCATTCTGCTTTAATTTTACCCTCTGCTTTTATCAGGAAGATAATTTTGGTCCCAGACAAGCCCTTCAGCCGCTTCAAGGACAGTGAAGAGAGAAGCTGGTTTGCTCTGTTCGTACTGCAATTTTTGCCCTGCGTGTATCTGCACCTCCAGAGTGGTGGATCAGCTGTCAACAGGTCTGGAGGCGAATTAGAGGTGTTTCCCATACTGAGAGCTAAATAGAAATAGCATTTGTCACTGGGGGCTGGTGCAGATGTCGTGCTGTGTTCGTATGTGCTACACTTTCCTGTAGGCTGCTGGCTTTTTGTTCAAGGTTTGGTAAATACGGCTCCTTCAGTGAACTGAAACACCTGGGAGAGGCTAGAGTGGCTTTTTCAGACTTCGTATGGTCTGTTTCAAATAGAAGTATGGAAGAACTTACTGTGTTTGGTTTGTGAGATGAATAAAGTGTCCAGGTGCTACTGTGGAGGCCTACATAAGGTGAAAGTTTATAGGAAATGGAGTATCGCAAGTTGTAATTTGGGTTTGAATTGCTTTACCAAAGAAGGGGGAAACTGAGGTGTAGACAAACAAAGGGCCTTGTCTGTTGCACAAGTACTGCGTTACTTGTCCAGTGTTCATCATCCCTGCAGGTGCTCAAGGAACAGCTGGATGTGGCACTCAGTGCTCTGATCTGGTTAACAAGGTGGTGATTGGTCACAGGTTGGACTCAGTGATCCTGGAGATCTTTTCCAACCGCAGAGATTCTTTGCTGGTCAGTAGCAGAGCAGTAATGGCGTGGGGTCTGGAGTCTGACTCCAGTGTTCTGCACAGCATGTCCGTGAGTGTTTTTAAGGTTTACTTTTGCCCAAATGTTGGAAAAAGCCACTCACCTTCCCCGTGGCGCAGCCCCGGAAGATGCAGCTCCTTTCCCTTTCCAGTTCCTCTCCGGTAATGTTATATTACTGTGCCACCCACAGGCAGCTGCTGAGCTGCTGGAAAACATTTGCTGTGTGCATGGGGAGCCACTTATCAAATGTTAAATCTGTGACAAAAAGCCACTGGTTTCATATCAACTGTATTGAGGTTTTCAATCCTGGTTATTCCAGTTTCTATTTAAATTGCACGTAGAGTTATACTGTTGTCTGATTTTTTCCACTTCTTCCACAAAACCCATTCCTCGTGCCAGCCAGCTGCTGTGTTCCTGCTCAAAGTCATTGCTTCCCAACCAGTGCAAAAATGCCTGAAGTGTTGGGATCCTTGGAAAGAGAGGGAAACTGCCTAGCTGTTAATTAGTGGTGCACCCCGTTAATTGACACGTTGCCAGATTAGGCTGCAGAACAACTGGGTTTAATCTGTGTGGTTTTATTGAGGGGGAATATTCTGATTTCCCTCCAAGTGACCTCTCCACTGCTCAGTGTGTGATTAATGCAGAACAAACTGGGTCAGCTGAGGCTGCTCAGAGGATTTTGAAACCAGCATTTGTAGTTCCAGCAATTTGTAGAAACCAGCAAATGATGTTCAAACCATATGACTGAAGGAGATGAGCAAACCAAGATTTTTAGGTGGAACTGGTTTGTTTTTAAACAAAGTCAGAAAAATAAATGAGCTTTTTGGCATCCACTGACTTGAAAAGGGGCTTGTGCATCTCTTCCCTTTTGTACCACTCTGTCCAACAAGAGGTTAATTATACCTTTACACCTTGTCTTGTAATCTGTACTAGGGCATTTGGCACAGTTGATCTGTTTAGGCTTTTTAAGAATTTCCCTTGTAGTATTTAAACTCCAGTTGTGCACCGGTGCTGTAATCTGTCCCTTGGGAGAACAGTTTGGTGCTGTGGAGGTATTCTGCTTTGTAGAACAGAATTCTAATACTGTTTACCATGCTCTTAATCTCACCACTGGCAGATAAAATGAGTTTCTTTAGCCCTTCCCCAGAGGACCTGATGGGGCTTCATGGCCAACAGACCCATGGCATTAGGTGGAGTTATCTGAGCTTTGCAAAAATCCGCTCATCTGTCTTCCTGGAAGGAGTAATTGATTGGTGAGAGAATAAAATGTTGATTTTATTTTTGAAACTGCATTTATAAAAAGGAAAGGGCAGCCAGATCCCTGGGGCAGTTGGGGAGCATTTGTGAGTCTGGCCCTTGAGAAACATTTGCAGCTGGGGAGAGTCGTGATGGCTTGGATCAACTATTAGAGCGGTGTTTGGCAAATCAGGAAGGAAGACTCAGGACATTCCCTGTGTGATGAAGAGTAGGCTGCTCTGTGCCTGGCCTACGTCTCTCAGCTGGCCTTATTCCTGGTGTCCGCTTTTTCTTGTTATGATGGTGAGCTGTTGTGGGCAGCATCAACCCTTTGCATGCCTCTTGTCATCTGCCCCAGCGGGACCCTTCTGGGTGCTGCTGTAGTAATGTAATTTTTTAAGTGGTGTAAAGCAAAGGGCTGAAGTGGCATAATAATATTTGTTTATTGGCTGTTACTAGCACCATATGAGGTCAAAATGAATAATCATCTGGGAGTTGTCAGGTGAGCTTGTTTAATTTCATGGGTCATGGTCTGTATTAATGCAGGACCATGTTCCTCAAGCTATGGGTGTGTGTTAACCCTTCCCTTTTCCTCCAGCTGATGGCTATAGTTCCAAACTGTTACAAGAGCATCCTTTCTCTCTCCCACATGCTTTTTTTTCCAAGACAGCCTTGGGTTTTTTGTCTCGTTATAGTAAAAGCCCTGTAGTAGCTGCCCAGCTGCTGTCGTGTCCCTATGGAATGGTGATTTAGAGCTGAGCCAGCATGGAAACTGCCTTTCCATGCCTAAGGCATGCCTGTTGGTAGCCACTGTGGAGAAGTAATGTGCCACTTCTGCTTGGAAGAATTGTCATTTTTCTAGTTCAGTTGAGGAAAAACAACCAACATTGGCTTAGGCGTTAGCTGGACTTTTGGAAGCATGTTGTAGTTTTTTGAAGGAAGTCGTTCATGTTACTGGAGGAGATGAGCAGTGAGGACAGAGGGGTCCAGCTAATGAGCTTCATTCTGAAGGAAGCTGAATGCTTAATGTTGCAGAGGTCCGGGGAAGGATTGCTGAAAATGAGACCGTGAGGAAAGGGGGAAGCTGTAAAGGGATCATCAGTAAAGCTCATGGATTGCCCATGCAAGGCTGGAACAAACAGCGGCACCTTGGTGTGCCAGCTTCGTGGTAGTTTGAACTGGGGCTGTCGAGGTCCTGTCCTTCCCAGCCCACTCCTCTGGCCGTGTGTGGTCTGCATCTGGGTCAGCTTTGACTGTTCCCAGAGCAGCTGGATCGGTGCTGGTGCAGGGAATGGGTGGGAGGCATGGGAGGAGGTCCAAAGGCTGGAATTGGGCTGGTTTGTGTTGCAGTGGGAGGATGTGACAGAGCTGAGCACATGGGCAGACCTGGGAAAGACAAAATTCCCTGTGCAGCAGGGAGTGTGTTAAGACTGAAGAAATAGGGTGGAAAACTGTGGAAAATACTCCAGCATGGCTGCAGAGCAGTCGTTTTCTATTGTGTGTGGATTAGCTGCCTAGCTGGAAAAAAGCCATCACCTTGCTGCCGGGAGTTCAGAGCCGGGTCAATGGAGCAGGAATATATTCTTAGAGTGGTACAAAGAGCTGGGGGAAAAGCTGTGAAGTGTTTGAAGTCTCGAGGCAGACAAAGACCGTGGTTCTGCTGCTGTGGATGGCCAGAGTAGCGAGGGGCGGGGGAGTGTCCTGAGCGCTGAAAGTTCCTCAGCTGTGCCGGGAACAGGGCTCTCAGAAACACAGGGATTTCACACAGCTCTCGGGCCCAGGGAATGTGGGAACACTCAGAGGACATGAATATTCAGAGGAACTGTGGCATGTCATGCTAGAGGAAATGAAAAATCCAGGTCTTCTCAGGATTAGGTATCTGGGAAACCTGTGGTAGCAGGGGATAAAAGCAAATTTCTGTTCTGTGGGGTAGGTTATCTCAAACCACCAATTCCAGAATACAGCTTTCCAATTATCCAGTCCTAGTTAATGCTGGCAGCAGGATCTGCACTGCTTAATCCATTTCTTTGGTGAGAAGAGCCCGTTCCTTCGTGCAGGCAGAGCCGTGCGCTCCTGCTTTGGCAGCCTGTGGCAATGCTGCGGGAGTGTGTGGACTTTGCTCCTTCTTCCTCCACCCTGGCATCGCTTTTTTTTTCCCCCAGTGTGCCTTATATGCTTGTTCTGTTAATAACCAGATATTGTGGATTTAGTGTTCTGCTCAGAAAGATCCTCCCAGCACGGATTGAGGTGCTTCCAGCTGTGCTGTCAGGCAGTGACAGATGTCTCTAGTGTGCGCAGTGAGTGTCCAGCAGTGACAGGCTGCCAGGATTAGTATTCCAGGCACAAATGTGCCCCTTGTAGTATGCAAAGCTCAGCACAGCCTGTGCAGGAATGCCCTTGAAAGATAAATGAAACCCAACTCCCTGGTGGCTCTGGGGGAGTGGGAGCATTGCTGTCATCTGTGCTGAGGTTCAAGTAGGCTTTGAGTTGGCTGTTTCTGTTTCCCTTCTGCTTTCCTTTCCCAGAAGGGCTTGCTGAAACGGCAGGCAGGGAGGGTGGCTCTTCTGCCTTCAGTGGGGGAGCATTCCCTGACAGGAGTTTGGAGCCAGATGAGAGTCAGGCTCTGTTCCCAGGGAGTAAGGGACTGGACAAGAGGAAACAACCTCAAGTTGTGCCAGGGGAGGTTCAGGTTGGACATCAGGGAAAATTTCTTCACCAAAAGGGTTGTCAAGCCATGGCACAGGCTGCTTAGTCACCGTTCTGGAAGTCACCATTCCTGGAAGCGAAGTGTTCAAAAACATGTGGATGTGGCACTTGGGGACATGGGTTAGTGGTTGCCTTGGCGGCGCTGGTTAATGGTTGGACTCAGTCATCTTAGGGGGCTTTTCTAGCCTAAGTGATTCTGCAGTTCATTCATTCACGTTCTCACAAACCGTGTCCTTGATGCAGCACGTGGATGCGCCAAACCATGCATCCAAATGCGTGTGAAAGCTGTGTTTTAACAGTGTTAATGGATCAGGCTGTAGGGATTCTGAGGGTGTTTCATAAGCAACTTGTGGCTGTCTACCTCTGAAATCAAAACCTTCTGATCTTGATCCACTCACTTGCTGCACAGAAGCCTGTACAGATACTTGTTACCTTTTCTGAGCCGTTTGAACCTGTGATCACCAATTATGCTTTGAGGGTTTAGTGGCTCTGTTGAGGTGTTCCCCCCCCCCCCCCTCCCCATTCCAAGAACATCACTGCAATGGAATTTGAGCTACAGCAGAGAGAAGTAGCCTGGAGCGTGGTTGTCTGATCCAAAGAAGCATTTTCCCCACATAGCTGAGCAAAGCAAAGCTGAAAAGCCCCCCTGGCCAGAGCTTCCATGGATGGTGTGTTGTGGTTGTCTCCGCTGACACTGCAGCCCTGGGATGCTCCAGTGCTCTTGAACATGAGCACATGCTGCACAGTCAGCAAGTTGTCACATGAAGATGATCAGCTGATCTGACGTTAAATTAAAGCCACCAAACTGTGCTTTGCTGCTGAGGGCAAAGGTGATGAGTTTGCCTGGGCTTCATGGGGAAAAGGCTAGGCTGAAGTGGGCTATGGATAAAGGCTGGCTTTGACTCCTTGGTACTGGAGCAACCTTATTTTAGTTCTTCCCCAGTCACCCCATCCTGTTCCTGCTGACATGTCCAGTTGTGGTTGTCTAAGTTTGACCTGCAAGATTTTGAGGACAGAACCTCCCGTTTTCTAAAAGATGGAGCCTGTTTTTACTGTGCTACGGAATCTGTCAAAATCAGGACACATAATGATTTCCCCAAACTTTGTTCCTCTGGCACTTCATTTCGGAACTTTCTCCAGAGAAAAACTGGCTTTTCTATTAAAATCCTGGTTCCTCCTCCCCTCTCCCCCCCCCCCCCCCCCAATATGTTCAAAAGTTTTCAGCATTTTCAGATGCTGTGTGGCATCTGAAATACTTCCTGTGCACGTGCTGTGCTGCCTTTGCTAGATAAGCAGTAGGCTGTTCCCTTTTACAGCAGGCACATCCCTTCCTGAAGAGGCAGATGTGGAATGTTTTCCCTGGGAACAAATATTGCTGCTTTGTGATTATGACACCTTAATTTTGTTTCTCTTTTCTTTCCATCACAGCATGTGTGTGATTAGAAGCTTCTGATATCTTCAAAGAGGGGTGACAATGTCTCACTCTTCCTAGTTTGGGGCAGGAGTTCTGCTCTAGGTTCCCTCCATGCTGGTTTTGTGTAGGCTGAGCAGAGCTGATAGAGAAATGAAACTAAATCTGAGCTTTGTTCACACTTGGAATTTTAATTTGTGTGTTGACTTTGTTTCCTGTTTTTGTAGGAATTACTGCAGACACTGGTGTGCAAGAGGAATGGAAGAGAACGCTGGTGAGTACGGCCTTGGATATCTTGCCACAGATTATGGACCTGACCTGTCCTCCTTGGTCATTAAGCATCATAAAAAACCTGATTACTTTAAACTTGGTGTCTTCATTTCAAGTGTAGAAGGTGCTAAGAAAATAATGTAGTTTTGCAGATGCATCAGCTGCACTTGTACCGTGGTGTGGACCAGATCTAATTGAAGCTCTGTTCATATGGAAGATCGTTTTTGGAATCTCCCATCTGTGAAACCTGTAATACAGGTCTCTTGGCTATCCCAAGTTCTTAAAAACGAGTAACATCCCCTTTCTTAATAGGGAAGAGGCCAGAAGCCATGCGCTGGTTTGAACAAGGCACATGGCAAGGCATAAAGGAGGATCAGCTCCTGGTTGTTCCTGTGGTTCTGTATTTATTCCTTTAGGCTGCTCTGTCCTGCAGAAGATAGAGGATTTTTTTTTAATTAAATTTTTTTAAATTAAAATTTAAATCTCTTGCTTTAGGCAGTGTGTAGTGCTTGCCCTGAGGCAAGCAAATTCATCACTGGTAGGCTTAACTGATGCAAGGATATGGTTGTAACTAAAATGCACGGATTTTTGGCTTAGTGATTGCCTTGAAGAGCTCTTCTATCTGTTTGCCTAAAATGGCTCCAAGAAAGGAGTTAAATGCCCATTTTTTCCCTGCTATTGACATGAGATTTGCATGAAAGCTCTTACCTGCACTGTGGGAAACCATTATCCATGCAGCATATTGACCTCACATCTTCTGGACTGTGATACTGCAGTTGGTGACTTCTAACTCATAAATGACATTTCTAGGTTATTGTATGCAGTCAGGTGATGCCATGCTGAAAACTCTGGGAATGGATGTACTTGTCAGCAGGGCAGTGTGCTTGGTAAGGCAGATTAAGGCCAGTTTTTGGCTTCATACAGAGCTGGTGTGTTGGAGCCCAGTGACCTGGCATCTGCGAGCCAAGAGTTCCTGCATAGAAACATAATGTGCTTGTAGTCCTGGTGGCAAGAACTGCTGTTGCCCTCTCTTTGTCAGGCTGTAAAGGTGCACATTTAATCTGTGGTGCTTGCTTTCCCTTCTGATTTGCTCATGGCAAATTAATTCCAAATGGTGACTTGTGGAGGAGGTGGAAGGTGAAGTGAGTGTGGCACTGGCAGCTGAGGCTGGAGGAGTGGCTGTGGAGATGGCAGCTCCTACTCAGCCCTGGGGCAGAGCACAGTGGAGCCAGGGCCATTTTTCAGTCTCTAGAGCTTGAATTACTGAGATGGCTTTGAGCAACATCAAGGCCAAGTTGGATGAGGCTCTGAGCAGCCTGGTCTAGTGGAATGTGTCCCTGCCCACAGCAGGGAATGGAACAAGATGTTCAAGGTCCCTCCCCATCCCAAACCATTCTGTGATCAGTTAGCTCTGCTTACTCACCAGGACTCAGCCTGTGCTGGGACTGCCACCAGCCACCTCTGTTCACATCACAAAGCTTTGTGTCCCTTCTCATGTGCAGTTGAACCCCATTTTTTGGCTAGATCAGTGAGACACAGGGCTGGAGCCTGTTGAGGGTTTGAGAGCCCCTGATTTGAGGAATGCTGGTGGCCTGGGATGTCAAAAGCTGTATGTTCTGTTTGCATTTTGCCAACTTAAGTAAAGTTACCTCCCCTTTCCCTCTGAACAACTTGAGCAGTGCCAGTTTAGGATGGAATATCTGTACTGGGTCTTTGCATGCACAGACACCCCCCATGGCTGGTTGTGAAGCTTTACGTGTTACCTCCTTCGTGCTGGAAGCCAAGAGCCCCATAGTAAAGACAGAATAAACCGATTAATCTTTTATTGTAATTTCCTTAAAATTCCTTTGCTTTTAAGGATATTCATTCTCCAAGTGCTGCTAAGCTCAGGACTCCTGGGTTGATCCCAGAGATGAGGTAAGATGGAGCTGAAGTCCAAGTCCGTGTCCTTTGTTCCCTTCAAGCCTGGTGCTTTGGATGCATTGCTGTCCTCCGTTGGT
Source organism: Corvus hawaiiensis (assembly GCF_020740725.1). Taxonomy (NCBI): domain Eukaryota; kingdom Metazoa; phylum Chordata; class Aves; order Passeriformes; family Corvidae; genus Corvus; species Corvus hawaiiensis. The sequence continues at coordinate 7,705,430 of NC_063235.1, forward strand.
TGAATATTGACTGCACTCACGATGCTGCATGGCTGGCACTTGTTTGAGCTGGTGTGCTTGGAATGGCCACTGGGAATGCACAGGGAAGCATAAATCCTTTTGAGCTGTCAGGCTTCACCAGCCATGGGTGGGTGGGGGAGCCTTCCTTGGCTGACTGCCCTGGCTAATTAAAAATGAAATTTGCTGTTGTCTTCAGATTTTAATTCATGCTCATCCCTGAGGACAAGTGGAAGCCAGGTCTCCAGGCAGCTGCAGTGAAGTTTCAGAGCTGTCCATACATGGTATTCTAGAACAGGTATGCAGCTTAAAATTTGCTCATGACCCTGCCTTGAGTTAAGTATAGAGAAGAATCCACAGAAACTTCCAGCAAACCTTGGGATGTGGCCCTGAGCAAGTGACTGTAGGTTAAGTTGCCACATGTGACCTTAAACTGAAGGAGGATGGGTTTGGATTGGATATTAGGAAGAAATTCTTCCCTGTGAGGGTGGTGAGGGACTGGAATGCATTTCCCAGAGAAGCTGTGGCTACCCCACTCCTAGAAGTGTTCCAGGCCGATTTGGATGGTGCTTGGAGCAACCTGGTCTAGTGGAAGGTGTCCCTGCCTGTTGGAGGGGAGTGGAATTGAATGAGTGAGCTTTAAGGTCCCTTCCAACCCAAACCATTCTGGGATTCTACAATTTTAGATCAGCTCTCTGCAGTAAATTTGGGGTGTGTGTGTTGTTGCCAGGGCAGCCTCACATGTCCTTGTTTGTCACTAATGCTGGACTTAAAACGGAATTCCTTCCCTGTAGGCTGTGCCTGTGTCACTGGCATTTGCTTTAGGAATGTACAGACTGCTCAGGTTGCAGTGACATGGAGATGGAGGAGGTTCTGAAGTGGGGGAACCTGCACTGTTCTGAGGACATGAGAGGTGTTGCGCCAGCCCCGCGTGGTCCCTGCTGGAGGGACAGCACTGCCCCGGAGGAGCTGGCGGGGCAGGTGCCGGTGGGAGGATGGAGATTAGGGAGGGGAATAAATGAAATCTAAATATACACATGCTGCCAGGCCAAGCTTCCTCAAGGTCCCACCTACACAAGTGATCTGTTGAAGGGAAATGGCTCTGGAATACCTTTCCCTTCTTCAGATCCTCCCTGTGGCGCAGGTGAACTCACTCTATTTTCGGAGCCTGTTTTTGCTGTTCATCTACTGCCTGTGCTGACATTGCCCAGGCCCCTCCCAAAGACCACTCACTCACCTTACCATGATCTGAGCTAGGTCTGGACTTTTTTCTTTGTCAGGGGATTGTGTTCTATCTAGTATTTCATCTGTCTGTAAGTCTGTGAGATCTAAAAAGCAAAATATTGAAGTGGAAGCTTTGTGCTTGGCAGGGCAAGTCTCGCCTTATGCCCATGGTTCCTTGAAAGCTCTGCTGCCATGTTAGATCGACCTAAGGTGGGAGCAGAGCTGCAGTTCACTTGCCCAGTAACGAGCAATCATTAATGAACACGTTCAGAGGGAGCATGGAATGCCTTTTCATGGAAAGTGTTTGCTGTTGGGTCCTTTGACCTCCTGTACTTTGCACTCTGTTGACAGTTTCTGCCTATGCTTACACACTTCCTCTGCAGGTATTCACATATGAACCTTTAAGTCCCTTAAAGGTCTAAATGTCTGTGGGATAACTGTGAAACATTTGGGGAAATTAGTGAAGTAGCCTTTGCACACAGAGGCTGTTACCCAAAGCTGCTTTTTTAGAAAGCTCCTGAAATACTAAGTTTATGGATGCTTTAAGAATCTTCTGCAGCTACCGCTTTATTCCATGCAGACTTTCATCCCCTTTATCTCCTGCTGTGCTACTTCTTTCCCAATTCTTTTCCTCCTAAAAATAGGAAATACTCTTCAAGTCCTTCACCTTTGTGCAAACACAGAAGTAATTTGTTTTAGCATCTAAGCTGACTCTTGGGTTACATGCCTCAGAAAGAAACCAGTGTGATATGAATGTGCTGCTTCTGGAGGCTTGGACTCCAAATATAGTCTGAGTAGAGCAAAGGGCTGAAAACATGAATACTTGGTTCTTATCCCACCTGCTCTGCTGCTTTTTCCCAGCAGGATGCATGGCTGGCTGCTTGACTCCCATCTTTATCCCCAAAAAATCAGAGCTATACCTTCAGATGCTCAGAGATTCAAAACCATTATGGGAACCATTATAGAATCATGGAATGGTTTGAGTTGGGAGGGACTGTAAAGCTCATCCCGTTCCACCCCCTGCCATGGGCAGGGACACCTTCCACTATCCCAGGTTGCTCCAAGCCCTGTCCAACCTGGCCTTGGACTCTTGCACGGATGGGGCAGCCACAGCTGCTCTGGGCACCCCAGGGCTTCACCACCCTCACAGGAAAGAATTCCTTCCCCATATCCCATCTAACCCTGCCCTCTGTCAATGGGAAGCCATTCCCCCTTGTTCTGTCACTCCAGGCTCTTGTCCCAAGTCCCTCTCCAGCTCTCTTGGAGCCCCTTTAGGCACTGGAAGGGGCTCTAAGGTCTCAATTTAAGCCAGGCTGCTGAAGCTGGCAGTCAGTGCCAGCAATGTGCGCTGGGTTTGATGTGCGGAGCACTGCGGGGTTGGGAGCTTTGCTGTCACCAGCTCAGGTCTGCTGGAGAAGAACAGTCGCTGCTAAGTAGCCAATGGAAATATCTTCATAATGTCTGTTCCAGAACAAAAGAACGGGTTTTTCTTCCGGGAAGACACACAAGCTGTGATTCCCCTCAGATGCTGCATGTTGTGTGTGCAGCACTAACACTGCTCTGTGTGATACAGCAGAAGAACTGGAGTGGCCAAAGTGCCTGAGATCAAATCCTTAATTACAGTTGATGGGCACTAATTTGCAAGCAGGTAGAAAGGCAAATTCCTACTATTCCTTAGGCAGGTTACCAGAGGTTGGAACTGATCTCAGCAGAGACCATTCGACTTTTAAACAAGGTGCAGCATAGAGCATTTCCTTACCTACCTGAGAGCATTTACTGTAAAGAAGTCGAGTGCACTTGACAGGTTAGCAAAATACTTTGGGACATTATCCTGACAGCCTTTTGTTCTTAAATTTGTTCTAGTTCTTAGTGTAATTAATGTACTGAGTGCTGTCAGGGTGCTTGGGGCACTCGATGGCATGTCGGTACTGTTTTTCTGCCTGCTGTATTTGCAAGTGGTTCAGCTCTGCCATCCATCTAGTTAGCGTGGCATTTCTGAAAATTAATACCCGATAATTCCTCCCTGAACAACTTGAGGCAGTGTCTGAACTCTTGCTGCCTTTCCCTCTTGAGCTGCAAGCCAAGTGTTTTACAGAGATTATTTGCTGACCTGCCAGATACCTCATAATTCTGTGACACCCCATTTTGAGTGACTTTTGAAGCTGTTGTGGTAAGTGGTCTTGTAGTTTGTACCCATATCCCTGACTGGGGGAAAGCAGAGGTTAATTCTGCTGGTTTTGTGGTTTCCTGGCTCAGCTGTGGATGTGTTGGGATGGAGATGCTTTGGCCTCCAGGCTGGTTGGAGCAAGATAGTGGCAAAGGTTGATGTTGAGTGAGAAGTGTCATTTGCTGAAGTGCTTCATGACAGAATTGAACAATCATTTCTTGTGCGAAGAGATAAGACCTTATAGGAGACATGCAATCAATCCTCTGGGTAATTCAGGGTGACTTGCTGTGAAACAGTGAGTGTGGAGTTCCTGTGGCTCAGTAAGTAGGGCGTAGAGCAGGGCAGTAGGTTTCCAGAGTTTCTAGTTTTCTTTTTTAACTTGTTGGACCTTAAATTCACCTTGCTTCTGGAATGTTGCCTGTAAATTCTGTCCAGGGATTTTAGTAGCTGATTTTATTGGGGTTGGGAGTAGAAGAGGAGCCTAGCTGGAACCAGAGATGAACAGGTTTAGTATTAATGTGATTTTTGTTATTACTGTTTCTTCATACAGCAGCAATGTGTCCAGGCTGAGTGGCAAACCCGGCCTTTTAAAAACAAAATACTGAATGTTCTCATTATCTTGCTGCCTTTGTGAGCTGTAAATAATGTTAGCTGAGCTGTTGGCTGGACAAAGCTACTCCCAGGCCCTCAGGCTGGTCCTGAGGTGCAGTCCCAGTGTGAACACTTGGATGTTGTCACTGCTGACATCACCACTTTATCTGCTTGGTCTTGGAAAGGAGCCCTGGCTCTGATTGCTGAAGGTGTCTTTTGTCTCCTGAAACAAACAGGAAACCAGAGATTCGAGGTGGCTTTTTTACAGGTTGGGCCCATCCAGCTGTGATGGGATGAGTGGATAACCATGACTTGCTTAGAGAGAACATGGCTCTTCAACCCAGCCTGGGTTTGTCTCATTTTGTGAAGCAGAGATTTTAAGATTTCAAAAGGATTTACTGTCCGGGTTATGGAAAATTTGTATTCCCTGGCACATGAAGAACATTTGTAGGAATTGCTAAATTCCATGTATAGATCTGTTCAGAGCCTGCGGGTGCTCAGGCTCTGCAGGTGCTGAGCTGATTTTTGCAGATTCTAGTCTTAAGGCTCTGTAAGGTAGAGCTTTGTGCACTGGTGTAACTCAGCTGTGCAATTTTGTTACCACAGAATCACAAAATCCTTCAGTTTGGAAAAGCCCGCCAAGATCCTCAAGTCCAGCCATTCCCTCAGTGCTGCCAAGGCCACTGCTGACCCTTGTCCTCAAGTGCCACATCCACACGGCTTTTAAATCCCTGCAGGGATGGGGACGCTACCACTGCCCTGGGCAGCCTGTGCCAGGGACCGACAACCCTTTGATGAAGAATTTTCCCCAATATCCAGTCTAAACCTTCCCTGGCACAATTTGACGCTGTTTCCTCCTGTTCTGTTCCTTGTTCTATGGGGGCAGAGCCTGACCCCCCCCCTGGCCTGCGCCCTCCTGCCAGGAAGTTGGAGAGAGTAAGAAGATCCCCCCCGAGCCTCCTTTTCTCCAGGCCCCCTCAGCCGCTTCTGGTACTGCAGACCCCTCCTCAGGTCCGTTTCCCGTCTCTGGACACACTGCAGCCCCTCCATGTCCGAGGTTCGGCCTCGACCGCCCCGGAGCCCCCGGAATGTCCGGGGAGCGCGAGGGGCCGCAGAGCTGCGCGGGGCCGCCAGAGGGCGCGCGGGCCCGGCCCGAGGGGGGCCAGGGTCAAAGGGGCTCCCGGAGGAGCTGCGGAGGGACGGGGGACAAGGCCTGGAGGGCCAGGACACCGGGAATGGCTCCCAGTGCCAGCGGGCAGCGATGGATGGGACCTTGGGAAGGAATTCTCAGAGAGCGGGGGGGCCAGGGTCAAAGGGGCTCCCGGAGGAGCTGCGGAGGGACGGGGGACAAGGCCTGGAGGGCCAGGACACCGGGAATGGCTCCCAGTGCCAGCGGGCAGCGATGGATGGGACCTTGGGAAGGAATTCTCAGAGAGCGGTGGCTGCCCCTGGATCCCTGGAAGTTTTCAAGGCCAGGTTGGACAGGGCTTGGAGCGACCTGGGATAGTGGACTGTGGCAGGGGGTGGAATGAGATGAGTTTGAAGGTCCCTTTCAACTCAAACCATTCTAGAATTTTGTGAATTGCTTTTCTGTATGAGATTTTCCCCCCTCCCCTCTCTCCCCTTTTTTGGGGGGGGTAAAAGAGACAACCCATGACGGTGCAGCCGAGCAGTGGCTGTGGACATTGACTTCCACAGGCAGTGCAGTGGGGTCTGATTTGGCACCATGTCGGGCTTAGTGCCAGCATAACAACACTGGCCTAATTGGTGTAGCACAGCCTCCTGCTGCACTTGAAAGGTAGAATTTAACAGTGTTCTGCACTCCATAAAAAAATTCCCTATAGAAACACATCCTGGTTCCTGAGTGTGTTCCCCCGGGGGGTCGGAAGCAGCTCTGTGTACTGTTTGCTTTGTATGCTTTCCCTTTCCTTCCCCAGCCCTGCTGCACTGAGGGACTCGTTTCCAAGGTGAGGTGAGCAGCAAGTCATGGCTTGGCAAGGAAAATCACTCCTGGAGGCTCCATGGTGATCCTGGCTGGCCGTAGCTCTGCTCTTAGAGAGCAGATCAACCTCTTCTCCCCAGGAATACAGAGTTAGGCAGGGATCTGGGGCTGAACCTTGATCTTTGAGAGGGCTATAACCAGCCTCTGCCATGATTTTAGTTGAAATTCAACCAAAATGATGAAAAGCCTGCCCTCCCCCCTTCCAGCTCTTCGGTCTTAACATTAAATCTTGGAAACTGAAGTGGTGATTAGGAAAGTAAACAGGGTCCCTTCCTGCAGGGAAGGCAAGAGTTTGTTCTGCCTGAGCATTGTACGTTGCAGGGGTTAAGTCAAATTTTGCTTTGGGAGAGGAAAGGAAAATCTCTCCAAGTAATTAACTTAAGATGCTGACGCTAATGAAGGGGCTTTCAAGGCTGGAACTGGTGGGGGATGATGGGAATCCCCTGCTGAATCAATGATTTTACAGCTGTAGGAGTGATTCCACAATTATTAGGCTGAAATGATGTTGAACATGAAGTTAATCCTGTTATCTCTCAGATACTGAGCAAACTGAGTGCTCTGGATAACTCTAATGGGATTATGTGGCACCCTTGCCCTGTTCAGGGCTTTTTCTTACTTTTCAGGATAAAGTATTGATCAAGCTTCCTAGAGTTAATGTTGGGAGGTGGTGTCTGGGACAGTTTGTTGCAGCACTGATGGGTTATTTTTTTTAAATGAGTTTGATAATGAACACCCTGTGGCCTTCTGAAGCCATTCACTTCTCCACAGCAAGAATCCCTTAAGCCCATCCGTAAATAGATGTTTAGGAAAAGAACTGAAGAACAAGGACAAGTTTATGAGGAGACTTCTCTGTGTCACACATTCCTGGCATCAACGATCTGCCATTGAGTGAGTTTCTGTGATGGAGACTGTTCTGGGCCATCATATTTGCAGAGAATAATTAGTTCTGGCTTGAAAGTCTCATTTTGCATCTGTGATAGCCTGTGGTGATTGTTCTAAATGCAAGTAGCTGGTGGGGTGCTTAAAAGGGATTATCTCGAGCTTGGTTTTAAGGAGTTGGATAAATTGCAAGGTCCAGTGTCAGGAAAGCTCTGGAACCAAAATGATCCTGTAAGAAGGAGAGAAGAGCCGTAGTGCATGTTCAGTCACTGGCTGTGGTCATTACAGGTGGGGTTGTTTTCCTGTTGGGCACAGACCTCCAGGTTGTACTGGCCTGACTTCCCTGCAGGGTTTGGATGAGCTGGAACAGTGGCGTTGTCACTGCCAGGTCAAGCTCCAGCAGTGGTTGCAGCAGCACAAAGCACAGGGATTCAAGACGACCACGTACAGTGGAGAGGTGAAGTTCTGTATCCCAGTGAGAACTAGAATTTGTTGCAGGGTTTCAAAGTCATGGAAAATGTTTTTCTCTGCTCAATTACCACTAAATCAGGCCTCTTGGTTTCAGCATCACCAGAGTATGGAAGTGATTTTTATAACACCCACTGAATGAGCAGATGTTTTTGTGCCAAACCAGAAATTTCCATAAATACAGGAAATTTCTGTTATTAAAGGTTTTATTTTATTCTTTTCTGTTCCCTTGAGGAGGGTGAGAATTGTTCTGGAAGATCCAAGGAGCTCATTTACTACAGAAATGAGCTTCAGGGTTGCTAATGACAAAGTGTTTGGGCTGTCTCAAAGAAGGCAGCCAGAGGATGTGGGGGCTGGTGTAGCCAAGGGGCCACCTGGGATTTTGGACCAGTTTAAGTGCCCAGAGGCCAGCCAGCCCTGCTGTTGATAAGGTGATGGATTTAGATGGCATCACACTAGCCTGTAATTCCAGGGACCTCAGGGGGTAATTCTTACAGCGAAGGAGTCAGCACTTTCCACAAGCTTTTTGAGATGGGAATTCAGCACAAGAAAAAATTCCTGATTTCAAACCTAAAGTGCACAGGAAAACAGTTTTAATATTTGTGTTTATACACCATAATTTTTGCACACCATACGCTTGCTCTAAGGTATCCTTGCTATAACTGCTCTTGAAGAGTACACTTACTGGAGCCACTTTTCATTCCTGGAAGACAGGCTGATAGAGGAGGCACAGACCCTTGATAAATTAGTTAATCCAGATGTTTTCCACTGGTTTTCCCAGTGACTTCTCTTTGAACTTCTTGCTAGATCTTGCTCATTCTTCCTGCAATCTGAAAACCCTTGAACCTGAGTTTTGGTGCTGCTCAGGCTGGTGTGTTCTGGATTATGAGGAGGGAGATTTTGGTGGATGCCACGGTGGGAAGTTTTTACTGATACTTACCTTTAAGATCTTTCTCCCTAATCAACAGTGTTCCCTCTTTGAGCACTGGGAAGTGTCTCACGGAGCCATGGGACGTAGAGTGGAGCTCTTTGGCTGCTTAATCTCTGCCATCACATCATTCTTTGATTGCAGCCTGTATCTCAAAGTGTTTAACTCAGGTGTGAGGCTCCCAAAGACTGCCCTGGGCAGGAAAGGGGTGAATCCTCCTCTGTCTATCCTGCTGGTGTGTGAGTTATCTGCATCTGAGTGAAGGTGGGACTGCAGCTGCCATTAGGCTGGCTGGAAGCTTGTTAGCTGACATACTTGAAACAGTCCTGTGCTATAATTCTTATGCTGCAGAATTTGTCTGGGAGGGTGAGTAAATATTTGAGGAGCTCATTCTTGCTGAGCTTGAGGCTGTTCAACGGGTGGGTTTGAGCTGCTGTTTCACAGCCCATCCTTGATGGTCTGTGGTGGCTGTGCTGGGCTGTGCTCACAGCTCTTGGTGCCCTGCTTTAATTCATTGTGTTTGGTTCTGGTTCTCACAGTGTGAGAAAGACAAGAAGCTACTGGAGAGGGTCCAGCGGAGGCCGCAGAGATATAAGTGGTCTGGAGCATCCCTCTGATGAGCAGAGACTGCAGGAGCTGGGCCTGGTTAGTCTCGAGAAGAGAAGGCTGAGAGGGCATCTCATCAATGAGCAACCTGGGATAGTGGGAGGTGTCCCTGCCCAGGGCAGGGGGATTGGGACTAGATGATCTCTGAGGTCCATTCCAACCCCTTAACATTCTGAGTCTATGAAATATCTCCAAGGGGAGCCAGAGGATGGTGCCAGACTCTGTTCAGTGGTGCCCAGGGAGAGAACAAGGAGCAATGGCCATAAACTAAAACACAAGTTCCACCCCAACATGAAGAAGAACTTCTTTCCATGAGAGTGGCAGAGCCCTGGAACAGCTGCCCAGGGAGGGCCAGGAGTCTCCCTCTCTGGAAACATTCCAAATCCACCTGTATGCATTCCTCTGTTACCTGCTTTGGGTGACCCTGCCTTGGCAGGGGGTTGGACTGGGTCCAGCCAGAGGTCCCTTCTAACCCCAACTCTTCTGTGATTCTGTGAATGGAACCCCATTTCCTGCTGGCAGCAGTGCCTGTGGCAGTGCTCCGACTGCAGCCCCACGTCCAGCCCTGCCACTGGGAGGAGAGGGGGGAGCATTATTTGAGAGTCTTGCAAATGGTTTTCAGCTGCTGTTTTGGTGTGGTGCTGTTTGCTCCTAAATAAGGCCGCTGCAGGTCCTCTACAGACACAGGATGAAGGGAATGAGGTGAAATGAGGAATCTGGGAATCTGTGAAGGGTTGTGTCTGCAAGAGGGGGAGCAACTCGGGGAGAAACAGCTTCCTACAAGGTTAGGATTAGCTGTACCATCAGAACTGTTGGTGTTATCTCATCTCTTGACATTTCCTTTAATTATATGAAACGACCTTGACACTGTAAACAATTCCCATGGCATTGTCCCTGCACTCATGTGAGTCAGTGTGATGTGTAAACAGTGTTTGGTTTGGGGACCCAAGGTCGGTATGGTTTGGGACACAATCATCCTGTCTGATTTTTGTGCCTTGTTCCTGGGCGGCTCTTTGTGCCTGTGGCTGCCACCGTCGTGTTTTCCCAAGTTCTCTTGGTACTGGCAGAAAACAGGAGCATCTGGGATTGGGATTTCCGGATGAGCCTAAGGAGGCTGGTGGAGTGCTCTTGTTTTGCTTTCAGCTGCTCTGGGCCTCCATAATTCTCTCCCCAGTTCCAAAGGGGAAGAAGGGGATGTTACACAGCACAACCCCAGCACTGCTTTATTCACATTAGCAGCAATGCCTTACTCATCATGTTTCCATCTTCAGCCTTGCTGCTGCTCGGAGATACCTTGGTGGTTGAGCAAGAGTCAATATTTGGAGTTGAGGTTGAGGTTCACTCCCTGTCTTGCTGATGGCTCTTGTCTGGGTGTGACCTGAGGTCTGGCCGTGCCACTGTTTAGGGTGGCCCATGGTAGATCTATGAAACATAATTTGGCCAGATGCACTTCCTAAGCGTTATCTTGTTCCTTAAATAGAGAATAAAGCTTGTATCAACATGAATCACAGAGTTGATAAACTGGAATGGTTCCTCTTGGAGTTGTCTTCTTGTATTGGGCAAATATTTATCCACATTGTTTCCAAAGGCATATTTGTGCAACAGAAGGAGGTCAGACCTGTAATTACCTGTTAGATTTACTCTGGCAGAAATGGCTTGTAAAAACACAGTACAATTGAAAGGAAGCTTTTAAACCTTCTCTCTGTGTGTGGACCTAAAGCTGTGGTTTAAAATTTCAAATTTTATGAGAGTTTTCAGTTGCAAGGGCACAAAAAGTATTTTCCTTGCTGAATTTAAGTGCCCCAACTGAAACTGATCCACCCTTTGTTTTGATTCCTGAACTATGGCAGGGAATTTGGGTTTCTCTTCCAACTGTATCTGTGGGAGATGATCAGAAGCTGAGGTTGTGTGCCAGGCTTGCCTTGCATTTTAATCAGGAGCTCCTCGCCTAGTCAATAATTAAAGCAGAGCAGGTGCGGTGGGGAAATTGGGTGTTCCCCAAAAACTAAACCAAGGCGCTTTTGTAAGTCTCCCTGACCAGAGCCAGGCGAGTGAGGGGTGGTAGGATGCCCTGGCATTGCCTGGCTTGTGCAGTAATTTGGAAAAAACGTAACATCAGACTGGAGAGCTGGAGGTGTTGAAGGATAATTTGGATTATTGGTGTGGTGCGGCTGCTGCAAGCCCATTGGGTTGGCAGAACAAAGGTGGTCAGCTTTGGGTATGAAGAGCAAATGCGTTTACTAAGATTTTTGTGAAACGTTTGAAAGAGGAAACAACTTTTACAGAGAAATCTTGCTGCCTTTCTTTTCAGTTACTGTGTGGGCAGAGAGGCTTGCAGCTGAAGTTTGGCATCTTGAAGGATTAGAGGTAGGAAGAGAAATTTGGGATCACGAGTGTGTGGACCTTGACCTATACACTGAAGACTGGCTTAGAGTCAAATATAGTTCTACCCCTTAAGGTTAACTGCAATTTAATCTGAATTTAGAGGTTTCACAGTTACTGATATTCTTGCTGTTAGCTTGCAGTTTCCAGTGTTGTGCTTAACAAACTTTGTCCCATTGGTTTTATAAGTGGCATAGATGTACTTACTCTGCTGGAGGACTTGTTTATTTTGGATATTGCCTGCACAAAGCTGTAAAGTCTTATGAGTTAGGTTTGTCCTGTAAGGCTGTTTGTGGTGGATGTGACTGTGCAGCAGCCTCTTGCTTGGGAAGAGCACTGTGTGCTGTGCTGGGCCAGCCCTAAAAGCTTGTGCTGGGCAGTGCTTTGGAAGGAGGGGAATATATTTTGATTTTCTTCATCCTCATGTTTGGAAGTGGGGAGCCTCAGATGATGTCAGTTTATACATTTTTCTCTGAGTATCTTGCGTTTTTGCTGCAGGAGAGGGTTAAACAAGAGTTAAGCTAAATGTCATTCCTGATTCTTCTCTAAACAATGCAATAATTAATGTAATTTTCTTCTCCGTGTTTTTGCTTCACGTGTTCCTAATAATATAGCTGGAAGTGGCAGATGGGTATCCTGCCTCTGAATGCTTCCCTGTTGGGAATACGCTGATGCTTTGCTAATGCCTGATGCTTTGTTGGAATGTATCCTATATGTATGCTTCCTTTGGCTTCTGACCAGACTTTCTTTTAATGCTGCTTCAAGGTGCTCCAAAAAGTTGTTCAACAGCTTTGGAGTTTCCCTTGCCTGGAGATGGCAAAGCCATGAATCACCATAGTGATCAAGTTAGGGTTAGTCAAGTTAGCCAAGATGTGACTGAATCTTTAATTTTGTCAAGATTACATTCCTCAGCATTCCCTCACTAGTAAACAAGAAAATACTTGGCCTGTGTTGTAATTGCAGGGAGTGGTGGGGAGGCATTGATGGTGAGACTTTTCCAGTACTGGCTAAAACCTACTTCCAATGGAAGTTGTATTTCCACTGGAAAACAAGGCTGGGGGATATTTTTGCCCTAAGCTCCTATGGGCCCAAAGCCCAGTTTAATTTACAATTTTTTAAGCCCATTCCCTGTGACAATGGAGCAATTCCTTGTTCCTGCTACCTACTGTGACTGCAGGCCTTTCCAGGAGCATGGCCTCACCTTCCCAAAGGTGGGGCTGGAAGTGCTGTCAGTCGGCTCCTTGGCAGAGCAATCTCTTCCTCCAGCTGTGCTCCATTGTGGTCAACATCTGGACTGCTGTGGGACATGGCACGCTCACCTTCCCTGACACCAGCACATTGATGGTGGTGCCAAGAGTCCCTGATGTGCTGGACCTGCTGCCCTTTGCTGTCTGAGGTGGAGCACCGTGCTGACTAACTGGCGGGGACACGGGGACTGGAATGCTCTGGGAAATAGGAGTTTCCCTCTTGGAAATGTCACAGGAAGCATGAAGGAAATCATGTGGTGCAGGAGCAGTTAGCTCACGTTTGTCTCATCTGAACCATCAAAGTCTGCAGGGCCCAAACAATGTGATGCCAGCTGCCTTATAAATAACCAATTTTCCACTTCCACACCGGCTTTTCGTTCCATGTGAGGAGAGAGGAAAAGCGTCACATTGTGTTCGTTTGTTCAGAGTGACTCCCTGGCCTCTGCTGCCTGTTCCCCCTGCTCTGCTGCCCTCGCTAATGGCTCCACATGCTCAGTGTTGGAGCACAGCTCAGAAAAGGGGCATCTCTGGAGGCAGCCAGAGCTGTTATGCATACATACAAGATTTTTTTCATTTTCTTGTTCTTCCAAAACTGAAAACAAAAACTGTGGTGAAACCAAGTTGATTAGAGGGCTGGAGTACCTCTCCTGTGAGGAAAGGCTGAGGGAGCTGGGGTTGTTCAGCCTGGAGGAGAGACGCTTCAGGGTGACCTACTTGTGGCCTTTCAGTACCTGAAGGGAGCCTGCAGGAAAGGTGGAGAGAAACTATTTACAAGGGCCTGGGGTGACAGGACAAGGGGGAATGGCTTCAAACTGACAGAGAGTAGGGTTAGATCGGATATTGGGGAGAAGCTCTTCCCTGTGAGAGTGGTGAGGGAATGGAATGGATTTCCCAGAGAAGCTGTGGCTGCCTCTCCCTGGAAGCGTGTTCCTGGCCAGGTTGGACAGGGCTTGGAGCAACCTGGGATAGTGAAAGGTGTCCCTGCCCATGGCAGGGGGTGGAATGAGATAGACTTTAAACCACCATTCCATGATTGGAATGAAACACCTCCAGAGTTGTGGTGCTGCCACTTTTTCTCCTCCCTGCCAGCCCTCCTGGTGAGGTGGTCCCCGCGTGAGGATTTTAGTGGGTGCATCTCCTGCAGTGAAAGAGCCTTAAAGGCCCTGTAGCTCCTGCTGACTTTTTGGTGATGAACTCTGAAGGAAAACGCCCAGTATCACTGGTTTTAAATAGCTCCGTCGTCGGCAGGGATGGGATAATGCTGGAGTCCTTTTTAATGTTCCTGTGGCTGAATCATGGAACACAAATGTCTGAGTCACCACGGGTGAATGTAGCATTTCATGTCGGTGTGAACTGAAATGTGAACAACACTGGCTTTATTAGAGGAGCTAATATTGGGCTCATTGTGGCTTTCATTAGATTTTAAAGTGAAACAATCCAGAAGAGTTCCTTTTACAATGTATATAAACAGATTATTAACATGGAAATGCCAGGGGTTTAATGGGATGCTGGGCTGGATGGAGAGGAAATGAAACTTCAGAGGAAGGCCATGTACCCCATGTTTGAGTGTTTGCTGCCTATCTTTTTTTATTTCAGCCATCTGCCTCTCCTGAAATCGTGTAAAATTTTCATGAAACTGGGGTTTCTTGGTTACTATATTTTAAAAGAAAACGCTGAAGGGACAATCAGCTGTTTCCCATTTTGCTCTCCTTTAGAAAGCTCTTTGCTATTCCAAGTTTTTAATCTTAGAAAGGTCTTCACCTGTCCCTGAGGAGTAAAACAGTTGCTCTGGTTTCTTCTGGTTGCTGTACGGCAAAGTCAGATGGCCTTTCTCATTATTATGGGAATTTTTGGCATTTATTACTCTTCCTTTCTTGAAATGTGGGTTTTCCTTTGTCCTGGATGTCCTGTGGGACAAGGGCGGGTTCCTTTGTCCTGTATTTTTCCCCAGTGGTGAAACAAAGCCCTCTGAAAGCAGAGGGTTTCTTAGGAGCTGTTCTCATGCTCTGACCTCAGGCTGCAGTTGAGGCAGAGACATTCTTTGGAGTTCTGTTTCCTGGGACAGAATTTGCACCTTTCCTTCTAGAGGTGGAGCTGAAGAACGGACTGAGAGGTTTTCCTGGCCAGGAGTACCCTTGAAAACAATGATGCTGGTGTTACTTCTGGGTTTCTGCTCTTTTGTGCACGTTGTCAGCTGTTTTCTGGTGGGGTTTTGCTTTCTCCCCCAAAAGAGAGAGTTGTGGCTGGTACTCCTGAATGATGCCTAAGTCCACAGCTAGTTGCAATTTGAAGCACAGATTTATATCTCTTTGCTCCTTGGGCACCACAGCCCTGCCTTTCAGGAGGAAATATTAACACTTCTGGTACAACCATTGCCAAATCTTGTTAGTGTCTCTGTGCTGGTGTTTGAGGCCTGATGAAGGATACAGAAATGTAAAGGACTTTATTTCACAGCCTCATGGGTTCCTTGTGCAGGACCAGTGCCTGAGTAACTGTCATGCGTCTCTCGGGCTGCAGCCGCTGTGAATTTAAATCCATTTATTTAAATATCTTTTATTGAAATTTAGGCTAATGTTTCATGTTTTACTAATGTAGAAATAAAGGGTCAGGATATGATTGTGCTGCCGTGCTTTAACAATTTACTACATGTCATTTGTTCTGCAACAGAGCTTTTGTGCACTCTGAATTCACAGCAAATGCCTTAGAAAAGGCAGTGACTTTAATTCCTTAGAAGCCAGGCAGGTCTAGAGGCAGCATTCTGTAGCATTCCCAAATGCAGGGATGTTTTTTCCAGACCTCCTTCCAAGCTGGGCAGTTGATTTACAGACATGGGGAAATCTTCCTGCCTTTATCTCTGACCTTTATGGGTCTCTACCAGATGGCAGTGAATATAAATGGCTTTAAAAATGGCTTTTTCCTTGCTTCAAAGCAAAAGTCTTCAGTGAGGAGGAGCATTCCTGGCAATCAGGATGTTCATTGCCTACAGTGAGAGCCTGAGCATGGAGATGTCCATGGTGGGAGTTGGGGAGGAGCAACACTTCCAGGAATGTCCGTGTGCCCTGCGTGAGGGAGGACAGTGGTATTTGCTGTCCTCCTCCACAGCTCTGCTGATCTCCAGCTCCTCCACCTGCTCTGGCTGTCTGTGGGATGAGGGTCACCTGCCTGGCACCAGGAACTGAGGGCAAGCACAGTGCAGGTGGAGAAGGTGCACAAGTGTTCTCCTTCCTCCTATGTTTTTACGGCTCTGCTTTGAATGAGGAGTGGATTTGCAAGTTGCCCAGTGGTACATTTAGTAGGTTAGTGGGGGAACCAAGAGCACCAAGGTCCTCGTGGTGTGTTTGTGGCTCAGGTGAGGTGTTACAGAACTTCAGAACTACCCCTTGCCCTGTTTTTGGGATATGTTTTTGTAGTGCTGCATCCCCCATCCATGGGGCTGGGAACTGCAATCCCATGGCATTTGCTGTGGGCAATGTGCAGCATTGATTGTTCCCATCTGCACCAGCCCAAATCGACAATCTTGGATCTGGTTGTTTCCCAGAATAGAAGATTTTCCTATTGGGGTTGCTGCCTGGGTAGTACTCAGTCGTATTGAAGTCCTCCTGTTGTTGGCCCGACAAGGACAGGGACACCAAGTGCTGCAGCAAATCCTGTTGTTTAAAACTTCTCCTACACTGGGGAAAAACCAACCTAGATGTGTCATGTGGGGTCAGGTTCCTGATTTTAATCCCTTTTATGCTGCAGGAAATTCCTGTATATTTTTGAAAATTGATTTTCCTTTTTCCCTGAACTAAGATTAAGCTTCTGGATGCTTAAAGATTTTCCTGCTCCTCTCTTGTAGGGTGTACAGAGAAAACAAGCTGCAGGTTCACAGAAGTCCTAACCCAAATTTTAATGATAAATTAAGGAATCCAAGTGGACATATTTAAACTTTGGAGATCTTTTATTGTGAGGCAGATGATTGAGGGGGATGTTTGTTACCTTAACCATCAAGCTGTGACACATGAATAGAAATTAAACTTTTACTTTCCTTGTTAAATTTAAATTAAGCGAGAAGACATGCTTCCTGGTAACTTTAGCAGAGAGGGGAATTGCTATGAAATTGTATTTTTATTATATATTTGGCTAGATGCATATCAGCTCAGGCTCTCTTTGAAGGGGTAGTGCAGCTCCCACAGCACTTAGAGAACGGCTGTCTCATCCCTGACTGCCTTGGTTTGTTTAGCTGGCACAGGTAGGCTGTAAATTCCTTAATCCCATTTTGGGAGGTGAAATCCCTTGGTGTGTTGCCGTGCATGGGTTCTCCAAGCCCATCCCTGAGAATAACACTGCTCTCCTTGTCCTCGCTCCCAGCTTTTCTCTCTTCTTGCTAAACTGGATGTGAGGAAGGAGCGAGGGGTGTTGATAATTTGGATTGTGCAGCTAAGTGGCTGGATCGTGGCTGGCTGTCTCCTCCCCTTCCTGAGCTTCGGCCCTAGCCAGCTCGGCTCTGGAATGACAGGCATTCCTGCGTGAAGGGAGCTGGCACGGACACCTATTTATGAGAACCAAGTGCCCAGCCATGGGGGACAGGGAGAGCAGGACCTGTGCTGGACCATCAGACACCGGAGCCGTGGCATGAGAGTTGGGAGCTGCCTCACTCGCCAGGCTCTTTCCTCATCCGAAGTGTGGCTTTATTGTTTTAAAGGATTGAAGTGTTCTCAGCGTAGACTTTTCCTCTCTCCCCCTCCCGCCTCTTCCCGGAGAGCTGCTCTGAACAGAATCTCATGGGGCAGCCGCACTTCTCGAGGCCGGTAAATCCGGGTGCTTTTGGTGAGTAATGGAGGGCAGGGGAGACGAGGGAACTTCGGGGCTGTGGCAGGGCAGCATTGCAGGTGAAACGGAGGAGTTGGGAGGAGTGGAATGTGGGACTTGTGTAACCTGTGCCCAGCTGGGGAGAGAAACCAGAGAAATAACTCCATTTCCTTCCTTTCTCTTACTTATTTTCCATGCAATCGCTGTGCAATGTGTTCTCTGATCTTCAGACAGGCTCCAAGCTGCTGTTTTAAGGGACAGCCTCTGACTGGCATGGATTCAGGGATACTACCTTAGCAAAGCACTTGGATAGTGGGAAAGTTCACCTGCATGGGGCAGGAGTCAGCCCTGAGAGTGAGCCTGGACCAAAGCCACCAAGAATTGCCTCCTTGTGTGTGATGTCACCCAGCTTTTGGGGCAGCTATAGCAGTTTTGGGGGAAGAAGGGCTTGGCAATCATCTCCCTGTTTGTTTTCCCTCTTCACTGTGAGGTATCTCAGTAACAGGCTGGAGACAGCACAACTGTGTTAAGCTCTAGGTGCAGCCCCACTTCCCGAGCACTCTGTGTGTGTCAGTGTTATTCCAGGTCTGTCATGGGTGCTGTTCCCAGCACTGGAACTGGGGAGGCACTGGCTAGGAGGAGACTTCCCACATCCCGCTGTTGCCTTTCTCTCATTCCCACTTGCTGTCAGCTGGCTGGGCTCAGTTGCTCACCCTCATCTGTAAAATGGAATTACCTGATTTTTAGAGAAGAAATTGACATTGGCACACAGAGTACCCTCAAGATACAGTCTATTATTTTCATTATTTTTCACTTCTATATCTTTGAGCCTATCAAGCATTTCCAAGGGCTCAGATGAAACCAGAGATTCTCTTCCTCACCACCAGTTCACTCCAGCTAGTCTTGTTCAAGAGTTGCTAAAAGTAAAGTGATGGAGAGAGTGGAAGGGAGAAGTAAAACTTCAGTTGTCTTCATACAGTGGAGATTAAAAGTTCTTCTGCTTGGATTTATTCACTGTTAGAAGGTGGCCTGGTCAATCTTGGGCTCTTTCATCAAACACCAAGAACAGTGGTAATTTCCAGGGAAGTGGGCTTGGTGTAATGATGTGCTTTCTGGAGACTGGGGCCAGCAGACCTGGTGCTTCCTCAACTGCTCATTTGCTCTCTGAAGTCTTTTTTCATGGCACCGCTCTCACAGTTCCTACTGATTAAATCTGGAACTTGAAGAGATGGTTCTTGCGTTAACTGTGGCAGGATGCTGTTAAGGAGAGTCCTGTGAAGATTATGGTGATTAGAAACATAAAAAACACAGGGAAGCCAAGGGCTGGGACTATTTGAGGCTTTTGTGACCACAACTTTTTATTCCTTTAAGATCAGGATTCACGTCTTCCCTGGATGATTCAGGAAAACACACACCAAGTTTTTAAAGCTGTTTTAGGGAAGCTTAGAAACATTTACCTGAAGTGCTTTTTGGATCCTTTTAACAGCATTTCCCTCAAAAGAGTGTTTGCTTTTTGAGTTGTTACCATTTGGAAGTTTCTGGGATTCTTGACTGCCCTGCTGGACACAGCAGGGTGGGAAAGGAGGGAGTTGCGTTGCTCTCCAGCCTGTGCATCCACACTGTGGTGGCAACGAGCAGGTTTGTGGCAGTGCCTCGGTGCTAGCTCAGGGCTGCCATGGTCCCGCTGGAGCCACAGGTACTGATGTATTCCAGGTACCTGAGGTGTGTAATGAGCAGCCACATTCCCAGTAGAACTTCCCGATGCACCTTGTGGGCTTGTTCGATGGCAGAACTTCAGGGAGGTGCGTTCCCTAGGGAAATAAGGGTGATTAAGCAGAGTTGCTGCTGTGGCACTGAAGTACTTCATTTGCCCAAAGACAGAAATGCCCAGCAAGCTCCTTATGAACAGAAACTCCTGGGATTTGTGGAAATCCCGTAGTAACTCCTACAAGAAGAGATGGATCGGGTGAACTCTGGTTTGTGGAAGGAATCTGGCCCAAGCTCACAATTTACACACTGTGCAAGTCTGTTTACACATCAAAATAGGGATGTTTCCTCATGAAGAGGTCTCTTCATGAAGGTGTACCAGAATTTACCATCTCAGAAAAGGCCTGGGGCAAAGAGCCCACTGTAGTGCAAGGAGGGTGATACCTGGCTTCTCTTAAGAGTTAGACTGCACCACCAGCCTTTGGGTGTCTGCAGAAGTGGTTGGGGGAGAAAAGCAGCTCCGTTCTACGGTCCTGTTCTGGGGCTCACTGACCCTACATCCTTAAAGGATTGTGCCATTTTCCTCATGGACATTGAAAATCAGTAGTGTTTCTCCTAGGTATATTCAAGATGATACGAACTGTCATTATCTGAGATGCAATCCTTTGATTTCTTCACAGCCTTCAGCCTTGCTTTGTTGTGGTCTCAGACTTGGATCTGAAGTGATTTTTTAGCTTAAAAACAACATTTCTCCATAGCCAGGGTGACTTTTGAGGATGTGTGGCCTGAGTTAAAACAGTTTAAAAACTCACCGGGATTAATTCTGGAATGCCCTGCACTAGATCCAGGTTGGGTTTGATTCTTTAATGCTGTGCATCAGAGGTGCCACTATTCCATGTAACCGTTGCAGGTATCTTCCACATGAGAAATGATCCTTAACGGAAGAAATGCTTTTTAGTTATTCCTGTTGGTCCCTGACGTCCCTGCTGTGCCTGTTTCCAGGCTGGCAGTGCTTGGCTCTACAAAAGGGTGTTTTGGGGCTTGATCCCTGAAGATGGGGATTAACTCTCCTTGCTCACATGGTGGCTTTCTCTCTCTGGCCCATGGTGTGACCATTAAACTGTGACATTTATAGGTGGGGCTCCTAAGGGCCAGCTCGGAGCTGCCTGCTGGGGTGTCGTGTGTGCGTGGCCATGGTGTGACTACGTGTGGGGTTTTTAATTGACCCCCTGGATCCTGGTTGTGCCAGTTTGACCCACTGAGAGCAGTGGTGGAAGTGAAAGCTTCACCCTGTTTAATGGGAATGGCAGCCTCAAGCCTGACAGGACCTTTGGGAAAAGGTGACACATCACCACAGCCACTTGCTGAGGGTGTGAGAGACCAATTGTGGGTTCTCTGTTTTGGAAAAAAAAAAGACTGGGGTCGTGCAACTCCACAAGACGCAGTGGGAAAAGAGCTTTTTTTCTGCATGATATTTAACTGCAAGGCATGAGCAAAAACATGTCTGCAGGGGAGGGTTGGAAGGACCAGCTGGCCAGGCAAACCGATAGAGAATTGCATCCCAAGCTGCTTGGCACTGCTGGAGCTTTCTTGCCTTCTTGTGTGTTCAGGCTGTGCCAATTTTGTGACGTTTCCCTAGATTATTTCAGTCTAAACATTTTGGGTTAACACAAATCTGCTGTTTTAAACAGCTCAAATTCACCTGCTTGTTTGGATAAAATGAGATCAGAACAGCTTAAGTGTTTGGGAGAGCGGATCTGAAATGGCAGGAGGCTCTGGCTGGGAAGCAGCTGGGGCATCACGCTGTCCCTGGACCAGCTGGATTCTGAGCTCCAAGTGTTCCAGGCCATCTCCCCCGGGAGCATCAGGCAACGTGCTGAAGTGGCAGCAGATATTTTATTCCTGGTTTTTCCTCAGCTGGGGCTCTGTTGGAACATTAAGCCACAGCATCCAGCTGTCAGGGTGGGTTCTGTGGGGCTCTCCCACCTCCAGGGTCACTTTTCCAAAGCGTGGACTACCACTTCCAGAAGGGTTAAACAAGGCCCCGCTTTGGCATGGGGTCACTTTAGGGACCTGCCAGCTGGGAATCTCTTTACCTTCTCATGAGGACTCTGCTGGCTTCACCCAGGGCTGTGTAACCTCATTTAACCTTTTCCATGTATTTAAAATGGGTTTTCCAGCCTGGCACCATGGTGAGGGTGAGGCTGGTCTGTTGCTGCTCCTGAGAAAGGGACAGGTCGGGTGAAGGCATCAGATTCCTGATGCGTCCCTCCCTTCCCTCAAAGTTTGGTTCCTCTTTTCTTTGCCCCATTTCGTTCCCTGGGCACTGTGCTGTGGTTCTTTCCCGGTTTCCCAGTGCATGACTCGGATAAGGAAGGGTTTCCCCCTTGCATTGCAAAGCAGCTTAAGGACCCTCCTGTACCTTGTAGAGCAGAGCAGGAGGAGGCACAGCCTCAGCAAGGTGAATTCTCTGCCTTCCTAAGGAAGAAATGTCCTCTGTAGCATTTTGTGGAGATTTGAGCTAGAAATGGGCTGTGAATGGAAGGGAAGGTTCATTTTGGAGGGAGTGTGAGCACTATCTAACTTGAACAATCACTGAACAATAAGGTTATTTGAATGCAGATCTGTAAATCTCACCTCCAGCTGCTGATCCACCTGCTCATTAGTCCTCAGTTTCATAATTGCTTCACAGCAGACTGCTTTAAATGTCTATGTCCCTGTGATAATTAGGGATGGGAAAAGGAAGAGTGCTGTGGAAAGGTAGGACAGGCTCTCCTGTCATCTGCACAACAGGACAGAAGGAATCCCAGTGGGGATCAGGGAAGGAATTGCTTCCCTGGCATCAGTGTGACCAGTGGGCTGGAATGGTCTCAGAATGTATAGTAACATGTCAAGTTTTATTCTACACAGAGCAAAAAGGTGGTGGAAAGGATTTGGACAGATTTGTGTTCTAGTGTGCCTGTCTCCCCCTCTTGCCTGGCTGTTTTTGGGCACGGAACTGATCACACTGATTATAAACCAACAAAACCAAGTGTTTCTGTGTTGGACAACACCTGACTCTTGGCAGGATCCTACGAGCAGTTGTAACACGGCCGAGGGAGCAGTGAGGCGAAGAAGCAGGACTGAGTGATTTGCTCTTGATGTGAAGGTCTTGTGAAACCTCCTATGTTCACCTGCATGGTTGCTGTTCTGGCAGTGAGACTCCACCCTGGGATGGTATTTGCTTTGACAGCTGGACCTGGGCTGCTGGAGGAGGTTCTGCCAGGAGTAAAGTCACATGTGGGCTCTCCCCACCCTCTCTGCTGTTAGCTGCTCCTCCTTTGGAGGTATCCTGTGTCTCCTGCAGTTGCGGCTCATCTGTTCATGTCCTCTGCTCCTCCCTGGCTGCTCGGAGGGGACTGTGGCAGGGGAATGCTTGTTGTTCTCCCTCTAACTGGAAATGGAGACATCTCAGCGTGCTAAGGGCTCTTCATTAATCCCTGGACCTGATGGTTTTCTCTTAATAACTTACTTTGCTTAGTGCAGCACTCTGACATCTTGGGTGGTAGGCAGCACGTAAGTGACATTCCTCAGAGCAGCTCGGGGAAAGGGTAGATATAAGGCAAGCTTGGTACTGCTACGTTCAGCACTGTTCTCCTTGGAAAGGTGAGGGAAATGCCTTTGATGACACTTGGGATTCAAATTCAGTCTACAGCCTGCACTTGGCAAGTGCTTGTGCCTGCCTGGTGAGGTTTGGGAATGCTCTGTTGAGCACAGTGAATACTGCTTGTTAAAATTGCATATACAACTCCAGGGCTAATGCTCTGGTCTCTGAAGAAAGTGCCTCTAAACATGCAGACAATTCCTCTTGGGTTTCTGGGAGCTTGAAATGCCTTCCACATCTCCCCCTCTCTGCCCCACTTCCATCCATCCCTCCCTCCATCCCTGCAGAAAATCACAGATCAGTGCTGACATGGTATATGTTATTTTCCACCCAGTTTATCTCCTGTTATGAAGTCAGGGTTGTTGTTTTTTTTATTTAAAAGCATCTCAGATGCTGAATTGATCTTGCTTTTTCAAATAAATGTTGGCTGACATCAGGTTTTGACTGGTAGAAAGTGAGGGACTTACTGTTATGGGGCTGATTTAAACAAAAGTACATCCAACAACCAAACAGTGGCTCAAACGCTCTCTGGTTTCCTCTGTTGTTCTTTTCTTCCCTATGTTTCAGTGATCTTCCATTCCATTTGTGCTCAGACTGAAAACCTGGGGTCTGTCTGTCCTGCAGTGACACAGTGGTAGTCTGTCCCCAGCCCCGTGGCCTGAGGCTGCTCAGGAGCCCATGGCTGTGGCTACCTGTGCTTCATGCTTCCTGGGATCTGAAATCTCATGCTGGGAAGCACTACAGGGTTGCAGGTGAAGCTGCATCAAACAATGCATTTTTTTGTGTTTTTTCGTCTGTGTCCTGAACATGCTCTTCCCTATGCTGACAGGAATCTACTTTTTCACATCAGGGCCTGTATCCTCAGTGGAGGTTTGTAGGATACAGAAGATGCATTATTTGCTCTTTGTCCTATGTGTGAAGCAGCTTTCCCCTAAAATTCTTTTCCCAATCTCTTTGTCTCAGGAGATGGGATTCTTGGCTGAACTTTCCTGTTACTTATGGGGCCTTGCCTGTTCTGCAGGCATATCACACAGGCTTGTCTGAGATTGACTGAAAGGTCTGTTGTGCTCCCAAGCTCCACAATGTCTGATTAGGGGGCTCCAAAAGAAGACACTTGAGTGCCGTTTGTATCAGGACACTCCAGCCTGCTGGACGTGGTGGGGGCTGGGGGATGTCTCTCTTCTCCATAGGATTTTTCCATGGAGCTCTGCAGTGCTTCTGTCTCTAGTCCTGAAGCTGAGGGATTCTGGCTCTGGAAATTCTGCAATGGAGTGGGCACCAGCTGGCTTCACTTAGCTCATGCACACCGATTTATTTTTTTGCAGGCAGTGCTAGATTATGCTCATTGTAAGTGCTCCTCTGTGTTCCATCAAATACCC
Source organism: Corvus hawaiiensis (assembly GCF_020740725.1). Lineage (NCBI taxonomy): Eukaryota > Metazoa > Chordata > Aves > Passeriformes > Corvidae > Corvus > Corvus hawaiiensis. Next base: position 7,729,441 of record NC_063235.1, read on the forward strand.
CAAAACAGCAACATCAGGCAAGGCAGGATCAACAGACCCTGGATTCATGTTTTGTGCTCTGGTTCTGCTTCAAAAGTGGTTTCTTTGAGTTGGGGGTGGGGCTTTTTGCTTTGGTTTGGTTTTTGTGCATGTCCCTTCCCGCCTCCGTGTCCTTCTTGTGTTGTTCTCCAGAGACTCCAGTGCAGTAGGTGGAGCACAGGCCTGTATTGTGTCGCTTTCCTGTGGAGCTGTTGCTCTTGGCCAGCTTTGCTGCCCTTATTTATAGATGGAAAATCAGAGAGGGGAAAATCTGGCACTTCCAGCTGCTGGAATGGGTCTGGTGATTTTGGGGTGCAGACAGTCGTGAACATCAGCTCAGTGGGCTGGAAGGTGTTTGTTTCATGTAATGACTTGTGTCCAGCACCAGTTGCTTCTAAATGAAGATGAGAAAACTTAGGGAAGTGTTTTGTGTTCATGGGTGAAGCTGTGACACTGCAAAATTAAATTAATATGTGTCTGAGGGAACAGGGGGGACTCCGCCTGGCGAGGAGGCGGCTCAGGGGGACCTTCTCACTCTCCCCAACTCCCTGACAGGCAGGTGCAGCCAGGTGTGGGTCAGGCTCTGCCCCCAGAGCACAAGGAACAGAACAGGAGGAAACAGCGTCAAGTTGTGCCAGGGAAGGTTCAGGTTGGACATCAGGAGGAATTTCTTCATGGAAAGAGTTGTCAGTCCCTGGCACAGGCTGTCCAGGGCAGTGGTGGAGTCCTCCATCCCTGGAGGCGTCCAAGGAACGACTGGATGTGGCACTCAGTGCTCTGGGCTGGTGACAAGGTGGGGATTGGTCACAGATTGGATTCAATCATCTTGGAGGTCTTTTCCAGCCTTAACGATTCTGGGATTCTGTAACCTTTGTCTCATCAGGAAGGCCCTTATCAGTTTCCCTTTGCCCTGTTTATATTGGGAACCCCACTTGTGTCTCCCCAAGCTGATGTGAGGGCTCAGTGGAGCCACAGACAGAATCTTGTTCCCTTCTTTGCATGAACATGTGCCACCATTTCCCAGTGTGGGGTGGGTTGGTGGGAGATGAGAGCTGTTACTTGCAGCACAGAAGTAATTCTTTATTCTTCTTTTCTTTGCAGCTGAAGAGGTGGATCACGCTCCAGGTGATGCCAGCATGGGGGTAGATGTTTTGGAATCAGGTGACACCACACCTCCAACAAAGAGGAAAAGCAAGTTCTCAAGCTTTGGCAAGATTTTCAAACCCTGGAAGTGGAGGAAAAAGAAAAGCAGTGACAAATTTAAGGAGACTTCAGAAGGTAAAGTAACAGGGGCTGTGTGGGTATCCCTTCCTCCATCCATCTGAGAAGGGCTTGCTGTCACAAGCCTGAGTCCTGCTGTGTTAAGAACCAAAATGAGACTTTGGTGATGGGTTGGCACCTGCAATCTCTCCAGAAATATCTTTCCATGGAGCTGTAGTTTCAGACAGATTAATTCCTTTCTTTCAAGGAAGCTCCCCAAGCAGCTGTGAGGAGGGAGGATTTGCTCCATGATCAGCAGTGCAGTGTGAAATGCAGGTCTGAACATGCAGTTCCTCCTCTCTCTTAATCCATGTAAAACCAGTGAAATTTGAAGCCCTTTTATTTCCTCAAGAGAATCTCTTTAAAAGAAAAAAAAAATCTTCTTGAACTTCAAGCTTCCCTTTTTCTGAGTGATTTTTTTCAATTTAATGTCAGTTTTAGAACGAAAGATTTCTATGCGAAAGCCAAGAGAGGAGCTGGTGAAAAGAGGGGTTCTGTTGGAAGAGCCTGAGCAGGGTGAGTCTGCAAACGAACTTCTCCTGTGTCTGTGTAGCTGATCCTTCCTCTGGCCTCCTCTGGCCAAACCTCACTCTTGGGAGACAAATTTAAGGGCTTTCTGCTAAAATGGTTCCTGTCTGGCTTACCCTTTTCAGTGCTCTCTCTTGTCTGTTTTCCCACCTGGGAGGAAGGCAGCCTGCTCAGGGAGGAAGTGCAGTGCCTATCTGGGACACCTTCCTGCAGGGAGGGAGGGCTCTGCTGTGGTCACTTCCCATCCTGTCCCTCTCTGTGTTCTGCTCCAGATCCCTTGTGCTGTCCTGCCAGCCTCTGCTGTCACACTGTCACTCATCATCTCCTGCTGTTCCAAATTGGAGAGGTGCTGCCCCTGGGGCTCAGTTTGGGAGAAGAATCACAAATGGATGAATTCTGAGCTGCTTGGGTAGGGGCATTTCTTCCAAGAGATGCTTCCTGGTATGGTGTCATAGTCACCACTAGGCTTATTAAAGTTTGTGGTGCTGTCTAAGAAGTCTTATCCCCTTTTCTTTCATCTTTGATGTCTCCAAGTTGGGATCATGCTGCCAAAATAAGTTGTCAGATCACCATCCAGTCACCTGGCTGGGATTTGTGTGATGTGGTCCAAGGGAGGGGGCAGGAAGGTGTGGGGAGATAGCAGCCCCCCCATCTCCCATGGGCGGGAGTGTGGCCCTTGGCTTAGAGCAACGTGTAGCTGCACCTCAGGACACACACTGCAGAGACAGTCTTGGCCTAGCACAAGTTTGATTCTAAGTGGAAAACTGGAGGTGAAGAAGTGGCCTTCAGACCAAACCACTGAAGGCAAAACTGAGAGAAAGTCTTAACACAGCTGTGCTGGAGTGATGCCATCGACACCTGCCTGAGGGTGTCAGTGCCTCACTGCAGAGCTCACCAGGTACAGAAGGGTGGGAGGTCACAGGGGTGAAACTGGAAGAGAGATCAAAGACTTTGGGTACCAAACTTCCAACTAGAAAGGGCAGAGGAGGCAGAGATCTTCCATGCTGTACAGGTGTAACAGAAGCCTGGCTAAGAAGTGGAATTTTCTTCTTTGAGACACCTGCTCTGGTTTTAGAAACGGAAGATGGGTATAATCTGGACAAAGTGCAAACCCCTGGCATGAGTGAGCAGTGTTGGCAGGAGGGGTAGATTAGAGGCGCATTATCTAAATCCCTCTGGGAGTTTAAGATACTTGGGCAGTCATAAGATGCAAGGGTGGGTTATTGTATTTGTTTGCAGTTTTAAAACCTGCTTGTACAAGGTCAGTTAATTTTCTTAGGTGAGTTCTTAGGGGGAAAGATGCTGGAAACCCTTTGAGATGAGGAAGAGAGGAGTAGAGGTGAAAGAGGTGTAAGTGGAGGAGAAGCGGGGAGAGGAGGCTTTGCTGTTCTTGGGGGGGGGGGGGCAGGGTCAGCAGGCTGTGGGCTCCAGGATGTGGGTACTGGGCTCAGAGTAAGGAAAGAAGGTGGCATTGGATTCTCTTGACCTTGAAGAAGGTCACTGGAGCTGAAGTTGAGAATAGTGAGGTGGTGTGAGAGGCCATCAGGAGCTGCAGCTCCCTGCCAGAGAAGTGCAGGCAAGGTTGAGTGGTAATGAAAGCTGGATCATACTGTTCCTGTCTCCCTTGCTGAAAACTCTGGATAACCAGAGGCAGTTGCTGCCATAAAAATCTCTGGCTTGTCCCTTGAGTTTCAGCCCTGGCTAGGGAGGAAACTCCCTCTTGTTGCTGTTGGTGCCTCCTGCATTTCAGGGAAGGGCAGTGAGTGAGTGAGGCAGCACCGTCTACCAGCTGCTCACAGGAGCCAAGGCTGTTTCTTGTGGAAAAGAAATCCTGGGAAGCTTCTGAATAACAGCAGGTTAGGGAAGGGGGGGTTAATACTTAGGAGAGGAAAGGTGAGGAGGGCAATGGAATAAATTATCAAAAATCAGAGCAGCAGAGTGTGCTGGGGTCTAGCACCTGGAGGGCCTGGGGTGCCACACACTTCAATTCCTTCAGAGACAGCAGACTGAACTGAAAAGGATTTTTAATCAAATGGGTGATATATTTATTTGAGTTTTCTTGAGTTGAGAATCAGTCAAAATGGGCAATTTCCCTTTATAGGTATATGCCAAGTCTTTTTTTGAGAGTAATACTATCAAAAATTTGTCCTGTCAGGGCAATTACAGAGAATGGTGGAGTATTTCCTCATGGGGATTAGGAGTTTAAGGACCCTCAAAAGCATGGGTTGGATTGGATGGGTTTTTTCCAAAAAGAGATCTTGCTTCTAACACTGGGAAACTCCATGCTAGAATTTGTAAAGCAGAAATAGTCAAAGTGAGCTACATCAAATTCTAGAGCTGTGTCATTACATCTGATTAAAACAAAGGTAAAGTGAGGAAATCTGCCTTACTGATGTTTTGGGTCGAGCAGTGGTTTTTGTGCCAAATTCAGGGTAGAAACAAGGAAAACAGAGGTGCTTCCACTAATCTGAAGACTTTATGAAAGTCTATTATTGCATGTGCAGTAGATGACTTGGCTCATGTTGGAATCTGCATTGCAACAGGGAGTTGGTGACTGCTCCGTGATGGAGGGTGGATACAAAAGCTGCTGGAGGTTTATGACTTCAGTTACAACTTCCCTGTGCTGCAGCACAGCACTGGGCACACTAATGTGAAACACAGGAGGAAGGGCAGGACAGGGAGAAGAAAAGCCCTTGATGGCATACAGTGCTGTGTGATTTACTCATTGATAATGACATCAAGGGCTCTGAGCTCCAGCTGTTTGGGTTGCTGTGCTGTCGTGTGCAGAAGGTGACTGAAGACCAGCTGTTTCAGAAGCCAGAGAGAAGCTGGTGTGGCTCCATGGTGGTTCAGTCAGCTCAGCCACCTCTCCTCTCTCCTGCCTTCTGAGTGTTTTCTCTTTGCTTCTCTCCTCCCGTCCCCTTGCAGACGGTGAAGAGCCAGAGAAGCTGAACCCACCTGCACTGAAGAACGGCCACACCATCCCCATTGGGGGCCCTGGGGTCTGTGACCTGCCCAGCCAGGAGGAAGAGGCCACAAAGCCATCCAGCCTTAGGAAGCCTGTTCCAGTGGAGGAACCAAAGAAGAGGCAAGGTAAGAAACCAGATGTGCGCAAAATCAGGGCTTCACATTCTCCTGGAATCAGTTTTGAATTCTCATCTGATCCTTCCCATCTTCACTAGGCCCTCCGGTGCCTTAAACTGAGCTGCCTCCCTTTGCAGGCTCCTCCAGCAGCCACCCTGGGCCCGAACTGGAACCACCTCAGGAGCCACATGTTCCCAGACAACCTCTACTTCCTCCAAAAAGACCTCCCTCCACTTCCCAGGAGGCGAACGAAGCACAGGCAAAGGATACAACGCCTGCCAGCAGCACTGCAAGAACTGCCCCCTTCAGCACAGCCCCCACAGCAGCAAAGACAGTCAATTCTGTAGCTGCCCCTTCCCCAGCCCCCAGGACTCTGCTCCCTGCTCCTGCCAGTGCCAACACTACTGTTCCCACCAGTACAACCAGCACAGCTCCTGCCAAACAGCCTCCCGTCCCTCCTCCCAAACCCGTCAACAGAAATAGCAACTCACTAATAGGTAAGTGACCCCATAAGCTGGTTTTTGTACCCTGAGATGTTCTGGAGCCACTGCTCCAAGACACTCTTCCCTTCATAAGGGAAGATTTTTAGTTGCGTCATGAATGTCTGACCATCTTTCCTGAAAACAGTCCAGTTTGGACTCAGATCTGCCAGTGTTTAGTGAGGACACACGTATTCTGGGAACATAGTAATTGCTGGAGTCTTCTGCCATGAGCTGTCCAATCTGTTCCCAACAGCTACCTGCAGGAAGGAATCCCTGCCTGCCTGTTCTCTGTCAAATCTAAGACAGTGTCTGAATGTTGATGCCTCACTGGGGGCTGGGATTCAGCTGGGATTGGAGAATGATGGATGAGGTTTTGCTTTGTGAGACTGTGGTTAGTGACGATTCCTTCTTTCAGCTGCTCTTGGAAAAAAAGAATGAAACCAACAAACAAACCCAAAAAATCCACATCACACCAAACAATGTCTGTCGTGGCTGTCACTGCCAGGCCATGTGGTTTCCACTTACAGCAGAGACCAGGAGCTGGCAGGGATAATTCAGACTTCCGTGGTTATACTCAGGCACCTCCTCTAAGATCTGTGGCTGGGCTATTGACATACGAGTCTTGTCCCATGGATAAATCAGCTCAACTGTAATTTGAACTGAATCCTGCAATTTAGAGAATTCAATGTTTTTATCTCTGTAACTTTTCTAAGCAGAAGATTTGGTGAGAGTTTCTTAAAGCTCATTTAGTCTCTGTTCTCTGTGGGAGTTCTGGGGATCTTAAAGATGCAACATTGAGAGTTGGGATGACTTCCATGCAGTGATGGCCTGTTGGCGTTTCAGGCAATTCTTGCACAGACACCTCCTACTCTTTGGACAGGGTTAGCAGAGGTTAGCACAGATCAGGAGGGAGGCTCCTGGGAAGCTCAGTCTGACAGGTCTGCACTGTTATCACAGAAACTGGAGGTGTTACCCAGGTGTGGTTTGAGAGGCAGTGCTGGATGTGCAAGTGCTGGATCTGAAGTAGCCTGGGCCACTGCTTTCAGTGTGGATGGATGGCTCTGCTCTGCTTGGGGCTCACCTTGTTCTGGCAGGTTTTGCAAGTGACCTTGGTATGGTGTTAACAATCCCTGTGTGTCAGACCAGCTTGATTAGCCTGACCATGCTTGATCACTCCATAAAATACTTTTTTGTTTTCTTTAAGCTGCTTGCACACAGTGCAGGTGGCATTTGAAATGCCCCAGCGCTAATTGCAGGAGGTACTTGTGGAACAAAAAAACGTGGCTGGAAACAGCAGTGTATCCAACATCTGTTCAGAGCCATCCTGCCTCTTCCCAACAGCATGGGCTGGGCTCAGAGCACCTGTGGAGTGTGCGGGGGAGGAGAGAACAGGCAGTTCTCTTTTGTCTCCTGGATAAGAAGGCAGATTTAGAGGAGGCTCCACAGGCCTCTGGTCCAGTAGGATGGAGCTGGAGCTGTGGTGTTGCTGTGTGAGCCTTGTGTTGTCACTGTGGATGAGTGGCAGGAGTGGAATTGGCTTTGTGAGCTCTCCACCCGTCTTTGATGCCTGCCCTGACTGCAGGGGTGTCCTTTTGTGCTGCTGTTACAGCCTGAGGCTGGGGAGGGTATTACGGTGCAGGTCACCCCTTTGTCTATCCCCTCAAGCAACAGCTGAAAATAAATCTCAGGAAATATTTGGGGAGTGGGAATTTAATCGGCATCAACTTGAACAAGCAAGGAGGGAACAGCGTGCTGTCTGCTTTCCCAAAGCTTGGTGGCACCCTCGGGGCTTGGTGCTTCCAGCAGGTTTCAGGGGCCACAGGCAACACAGCATGTGTGGGAGCACCAGGTCTACCCATGCTCGTATGTCACAAGGGCTGTGCCAGCCTGGAAATTGGGCCTGTTGCATTGGAGGGCAGCGGGCTGGCTCGGGAGGGTGCTTCAAGCACCACCCAGGCCCTTTCTTTCTTCCTTCTGCCAGCTCCTCGCTCCCTTTCAAATTCTGCTCTTATCCAGAGGTGCCTCAAGCCTGGTCCTGCCAGGCTTGGAGCACTGCTCAGGAGACACTGGAGTCCCTTGCCCGGGAGCTGAGGGCACTCTGTGTTTTGCACAATCTGGCCCTTAATCTACAAGGGGAAAGTCTAAAAATGCTAAACATCTCAAAAATGTGCCCACCTCTCTCCAGTTATGTGGCCTTATCTCTGAAAACTCTCCCACTTGCAGCACCCTCTTGTGGCGTCTGCGCCGTGGATTCCTCCAGCTCTATTCTGGAGACACCCATGTGTCACCATCACCCGCTCCAGGGAAATGTGCAGCAAAGCCTCTACCAGCCCCAGAAGCCATGGATACATGGATGTTAAAAGCTGAGAACTCCTAAAGCAAGAGCAGTCTTAACTGGTGCAATTTCCCTAGGAACAGAGGGGTTTGAAGATCCTGTGACTGCCCACTGCAGGCATTTTTCATGTCTCCATTTCTTTCTCTTTCCTCCATCAAGCAACAAATATTTAGACTAAATGGTTTTAGGTATTTTTGGAAGTTTTTCTAGGTACTTTGTAGTGGCAGATGAGTTTGTATGGGGCTTAAGGAACAGAGTTCAGAGGCAGTAAAGCAGAACCTCATCCTGAGGAGTTGCTGGCAGTGGGGTGTTCTTAGATTGGGTCTGATGGGGGAACAGTAGTGGGGGGAGCACACTGCTGCCTGCAGCTCTAAGCAAAAAATAAGACTTTAAGACTTTCTGAGAATTCCCAAGAAGTTCTTTAATGTGCAGGGGAGCCGTTAACACAACTGGAATCTGGGGTGTCCTGGATGTCTTGGATTCCTTTCATGCTGTAAATACAGCCATAAAGTGCCCATATAACTGCATTCCTAGGCAGGCTCCTGTGCTGTCATTCAAGGGCCGGTGCCATTCCTCTTTCTCTGAAGCAGCAGGATGCACAAACCTGTCTCAGCCTGCTTGTTTTTGGCTGCTCCCCCAAGTCTTACCTTTGCTGCAGGAAGGGCAAACTAGAGCCTTGCAACCTGGGTATTTCTGGTATGACATTCCAGTAAAAAACAGCAGAGACTGCTTAGTCCAAGGCTCTTGAGTGCATTGCTGTGCTTTTTCCACACTGGTGAAGGATATCTGGAAAAATACCCTGTTAAACATTGTGGCTTTTGTGGTTTTTATTTTCAGCTGAACTTTCCCAAGTAATGACCAGTGGTACAGCCTTATCCAAGCCTTCCCCTCCTCTCCCCCCTAAGAGAGGCCTCCTGCCTAACAACGTGTCAGAGGCTGTCACATCCAAGCCCCCAAATGACAGGACAGCGACAGTGAATCGCCCCGCACCGCTTCCACTGCACGTGACCTCAGCTTATCCACCACCCTCGCCGCCGCTGCCCACCCATGTACCCCCTGAACCTCCACGTGTGGCCCTGCCCACCTCCACCCCTATCCTAGACCCCCCGTGCTCTCTGGACCTGCCCAAGGAGACTCCTCCCCCTCCTGAAGACTTCAGGTCCGTGGAAGTGTCGAAGAGGACAGCAGAGCAAGGGTTTGGCGAACCCCACGTGCTGCCTCGCCTGCCCCAAATCCCACTGCACATTCGTATCCAGCAGGCTCTGGCCAGCCCTCTGCCTGTCACCCCACCTCCCGAGGGGTCCCACAGGGCTCACTCGCTGCTCTTTGAGAATGATGGCTTCGGAGAAGACAACAGCACCCTGGGCAGGACGAGGTCCCTGCCTGTCACCATTGAGATGCTCAAAGTGTGAGTATGTGTGCTGGCTCTCCCAACTCCTGCAGTGCTGTGGTGGTGGGGATGGCTCTGAGCAGGGCTTAGGTCTCTGCTGAAACCATTTTCCCTATTGGCCAAATCTGTGTTTCAGCCTCTTGAGAGCCAGAGCATCTTCCCCATGAAATTACCCCTGGGTTTGGGATTTTATTGCTCACAAAGGGAAATGAGTTCCAGATTATAAGCACAGGCTGATGCCAGGAATCCAGGCCTGGACTGTCTGTAACTGCACCAAGACCAAACAAGGTCCCAGATTCCATCCATCTGTGGCCTTCCTTAGCCTTTCATTTTGCTAAACATAAGTGGGAAAAGGACTGTCTTGTGTTATAGCAGAGCTGAATCTCCATGTCACGAAGTAGTGGGGTCAGAGGGCTGTTTGGTTCTGCAGAACCTGCCTCTGTCATTTCCTCGGCCAGAGCTCCCTGTGCTTTGAAAAGAGGGGACAGTGCAGAATCCTGTGGTGGCTCTTGCACCTCTGGTTTCTGGACTTCCCTGAAGAGAGATAAGGAGGTATTGATTTTAGGGATATTCCCCAGCCCCTGTGCCATGTGTTCATTCAGAGGTGTAATAGTGTGCTTCTTGTTAGTCCAGACGATGAGGAAGAGGAAGAAGATGACCAGGAAGAGGAGCAGAATTCAGGTCCTCGTGTGTATATTGGAGATGTGCCATCTGTCACAGTCATCCCCAAACTGGTACCCCAGGTCCTCCCGGAGGAGCAGGAAGGAGACGAAGGGATGAGCGACTCTGACTCGGAGGGGCCCATCCTGTATAAAGATGATGAGGATGAGGAAGAAGATGAAAGCCATAACAGTAAGGCTTTGACATTACAGCTGGCTTTTTTTATTACTCTGCTGAACTCATGCCTGGCAGCACTGAGATCTGGATCAAAGCACTGGTTCTTGGTTGCATGATGTAGCACATGTCCTCTGCCTCGCTTTTTCCAAGGCTCTGCAGCCAAACCTGCTGAGTGCACCCCTTCAGTTGCAGATGGCTTCTGTGCCAGCCTGTGCTGTCCCAGCCCTTCAGGTAGGACAGCATTAGGTGAGCATGTGGTGTTACACAAGAGTGCTGGCTGCTGCTGCTGTGCAGTGCAGAGCTTGGGAAGAGCAAGGAGAGAGGACAGCTCTCCCTCAGGGAGATCACAACTGCCAGGGGCACAGGGCTGGGACTGCTGTGGCAGGCTCGGCAGCCTTGAGCTGCATCCCGTTGCTCTCCCTCCCCACAGGCACGCTGGCCAACAAAGTGAAGAGGAAAGATACACTCGCTATAAAGCTGGGGAACACAACTGCGCCACAGGAGGAGAAGATCGTCTTCCCTCGGAAGAGCAAGGAGGAGTGGAACGAAATCCGTCACCAGATTGGGACAACGCTGATCAGGTACAGATAATGATGATGTTCAGCTGAGCTGCCGGCATAAGTGTCTGCGGGGTGGGACTGGGCAAAGTTGGTCCCTTGTCCAAGCAGCTTGTGCTGGAATAGGGTGGGTGGTTGGGCACAGCAGCTGGAGCAGGGCTGGGAGGTTGAGTGTTGCTGTTCCTCCTCTGTTGGAAAGGTTGGGAGTTCCTCCTGGAGCTGGAACTATATCCCAAACCTGGGAGGGGAAGATCTCAAGGATTACAGACATGTAAAACACAGATGGTGTAGAAAGGTGTGGATGGATGCAGGGTGGGTGCTGGTGGTGGATGAAGCTGGGGCTGGTGACAGTCCAGGCTCTGCTGAGCTCCCTGCAAAGCTGCTTCTGAGCTGGAGAGCCCTTCCCAAAGCTTGCCAGTGGCCAAGCAGCTGTTTGAGAAAAGCAGAGTGTAAAACAGGGTAGCAGTGGTCCTCAGTGGTGAGTGAGGAGTGTGGAGGAGGCTGTCTAATGCACTGAAACCAGGCAGTTTTATCCTTCATCTGCTACTGATGAGTGACCAGATACAACATTCTGCACTTGTCACACTTTTCTTCAGGCGACTGAGTCAGAGACCGACTGCAGAAGAACTGGAACAGAGGAACATTCTTCAGCGTGAGTAGCCTTTAACATCTTGCCTTTAACATCTTACTTTATCAGGTGGGGATGGTTTTAAATTGAAAGAGATTTAGATTAGATGTTAGGAAGAAATCCTTCCCTGTAAGGGTGGTGAGGTCCTTGGGACAGGTTTCCCAGAGAAGCTGTGGCTGCCCCATCCCTGCAAGTGTCCAAGGCCAGGTTGGATGGAGTTTGGAGCAACCTGGGATAGTGGTAGGTGTCCCTGCCCATGGCAGGGGGTGGAACAGGGTGATCATTGAGGTCTCTTCCAACCAAACCCATTCTGGGATCATATGATAATGGACAGAATAGCAGTCCCATGCCTGCCAGGGAAGAGTGTGTGGGCTGGTTCAGACTCTGCTGTTACACAGCAAGAACTGTTAAAGGTGTTTTTGTTTGGGCTGGACTTTCATTTGTGTTCCAGACATTACAGCGTTGCCTTGCATGATCTCAAAAGCCGCAGTGCATCACAAAGTCAGGACTGTTTCTCTTGGCCATATCTTGTTCTGGAAAAGTTTTAAATAAACATCTCGAGGAAATGGGAATGTCAGTTCAGGAAGTTTCCATTTAAAATATTTATCCGTGCTGTTATTTTCTTTTAAACTATAATAGCCTTGGGAAGGAGTGAGCTGCACAGTGGCTTGGATGTATTTTGGCGATATGGCCATTAATCTTGGACATGAGAATGACTCACTGGTGCTGTGTAAGGGGCATATTTGCCCCTGCCAGTTCAGGAGGTGACACAGGATATTGAGTTGTATTGCACTCTCTGCCTGTCCTAAGCCTTTAGATCTGTAGATAATCTGATCCAGCTCAATACTCTCCTTTGTTCAAGCCTAGAAAGCACTTTTCAAAGCCTGATGCTTACATGAAAAATGGGGTTTTTTTTTTTTCCCCTTGGCAGCAAAAAATGAAGCTGACCGTCAAGCTGAGAAGCGCGAGATCAAGCGCCGGCTCACCAGAAAGGTACTGCTGGCTCCCACGGTGACGGCCACCTGGCAGGGCTGCTGGGCATGGTGGCAATGACCACGCTGTAGGTACTGTGCTGTGGGGGAGGTCACAGGGCTCTTGTGTAAGTGTCCCCAGTGCCCTCGGAGTGCAGTGACTTTGGAATGTGGACTGTCACCCACGGTGAGCCGTTGGCACGAGGGCCATGTTTGTTAGTGACAGATCTGAGCTGGCAGAAAGTGTAACAAGCGAGATGAGAACTAAATTTGGCACCTGACACTTGAAAGGTTTGCTGGCCTGGCTGCTTTAACACAGCTCTTCAGCAGCCACGACTTCACACCAGGCTCCCTAAAATCCATTTCTAAAGTAACAGCAGTGTGGGAGCTGAGCAGAGTAACAGCTGCTTGTCACTGTTACGACCAAGTTGCTTGTGATTGTTACTCATGGCTGGGAAAAGCTTCCCCGGGGCCTGTGGGTGTGAAGCGTGAGTATTGCCCTTGCTGAAGCTGTGTTTAGGGGTGTCACGCAGGGCTCACCCTTGTAGTGGCTGTTCCCAAACCCCTCACTGTCCTTCTCTACGGCAGTGTGGCCCAGATTGCGCCCTAGCCTGGCTTTGTGATCCAAATGGGAGTATCCAGTCTGTAAGAGGTTTACCTATTCCTTTGCAGGCTGCGAGCAGGATCTGGTAGTGTCTGTGGTTAAGGCCCAGTGAGGGAACTGGTTTCAGTTTTGCTTAGTCCTGGATCTGCTTTGTGGACAATGCTCAGGCTAACCTCCTTTGTTTTTGCTGGTGTTTAGCTTAGCCAAAGGCCTACAGTGGCAGAGCTGCAGGCCAGGAAGATCCTGAGGTTTAATGAATATGTGGAAGTAACAGATGCTCAAGACTATGACCGACGAGCAGATAAGCCGTGGACAAAGCTGACACCAGCTGACAAGGTAACTGAGAGTGTCCTGTCCCCAGATGGCAAGGAGAGCCAGACCAGGGTGTCCCATGCAAAAAGGTGTGAGCCAAGGAGATTTGCTCTGTTCCTCCGGCTTCACCTCTTCATCTTTCCCTCTGCCACCCCACCAGTGTCCCTTCACCTGCATGCGCTGTCCCAGCTCTGCTTCCTGCTGCCTCATGGCAAGGTGGAGCCCAGGTGGGCACAGTCTGAAGGCCAGCATGCCTTCTGTCTCAGCTTCTGAGTGATGTAAGAATCATAAAATCACGGAATTAAGGTTAAGGTTGGAAAAGCCCTTGAAGATCATGGAGTCCAACTGTTTACCCAGCACCACCATGATCACCACTAAGCCATGTCCCCACGTGCCCCATCTGCGCATTTTTGAACGCTTCCAGGGATGGTGATTCTACCACAGCCCTTTCCATGAAGAAATTTTTCCTAAAAAGGGCAAACTAGAGCCATCTAAACTTCTGTGGCTCAACTTGAGGCTGTTTCCCCTTGTCCTGTCACTTGTTACCTGGGAGAAGCAACTGACCCCCACCTGTCTTGACCTTCCTGTCAGGGAGTTGTAGAGAGCAGGAAGGTCCTCTGGAGCCTCCTTTTCTCCAGGCTGAGCCCCCCCAGCTCAGCCACTCCTGCTACTCCAGCCCCTTCCCCAGCCGCATTCCCTTTTCTGGACACACCAAGGATACTGGGTGTTGGTCATAGCAATGCAGTTCCGTTCCAGCTCAAGAAGCTGGCAGGGAGCCATCTGTCCTTGTCCTCCCCAGCCCCCTCTGGGGACTGCCCAGCCCTTATCGTGGAGGGGCAGATTAAATTCAGCTTGGTGTTAATGGACTCGGAAAGCTGGAGTGGCTGCTGCAATATGAGCCCTTCCTTTACAAAAAAATCTCCCTCTTTGTGCAGGCGGCCATCAGGAAAGAGCTGAATGAGTTTAAGAGCTGTGAAATGGAAGTGCATGAGGAGAGCAAGCAGTTCACCAGGTGAGAATGTGCTACTTAAGAGTTTCAGTCTTGTTGGAGCTGTCAGAGCTGTGCTGCAAGGACAGTGCTCAGGGGCAAAACACTAAAACCTTAGAAGAATTATTTGTGCGGCAGTTGGAGATTGAATGCCCCTTTTTGTCTCGGTCCTGGGGGGTGACTGAAGCAGTAGCTTCACAACAACAAAGCGGGTTGTTTTTCCTTCAACTGGGGCTTCCATCCACTGGTCAGAGTGACCAGTGGCAGGTTTGAGGTGTGTCTGAAACCAGTGTGAAGCTGCAGCTGGAGTGAGCTTTTCTGGGGCTAGAGAGCTGCAGCCACAGCCATGAAACACCTTGCTAATGAGTTACCTTGGATGTTATCTGTGTAGTCACCTCTGGATCATGGCCCAAGTGATTCTTTTTCTTCCAGCTCTATGTGGCAAAGTTGAGTGCAGAGCACAGGAGGTGAAATTGTTTGATGTTAACAGCTTCCCTGAGGGCTGAGAGTTCTGAGACAATTCAATTTACTCTCTTTGGCCATCTGTAGTGCCCAAGTAACCATTTAACCTGAGTTCCAAGGATAACACTCAGATTTTTCACTTGGCTTTCAGGTACCATCGACCTTAATATTCCAAGGAGGGAGCAAGAAACCGGGAGGCCTGGAAGTACTCTGCATTCCTGTCCTAGGCAGTACAGTGAGGGTGGAACCTCGGCTCTTCCAAGATTTGCCTTCCAAACATATCTGGAAAAGGGCTTTCGGCCGGGGAAGGGGAATCCTGTCTGAATGTAGCATTTCACTGGAACAAACACATCTCTCATGCCATCAGGCTGGAACTGACACTATACCTCGTGTGGCTCAGCAATATGGCTCTGCCAGGAGACTGTGCCCAGGGGAACGACCCCTTCCTTCCCCAGTTGTACAGACTTGTCTTGGGAGTGCAATTCCTCATTTCCTTCTCCTTTCCATGAGGAAGGGAGAAAAAAAAAAAAGGCAGCTCTAGTGTTGGGAAGCTGAGGAGAGCGTGTGCTCGGAAGCACGTGTGTGTATATTAGCTATGTACAGAGAACCCTGGCAGACAACTGACATGGGACTCGTTATTTTGGGGGGAGGGTTTGCTTGTTTCTGTCATGTCCTTAATGCCCTGAATCACTACTGACCAACAGTTTGTTGTCCTGGAAGGGAATTGTATAGATATTAACATATGCTGCATCTTTTTGTAAAAAAAAAAAAAAAAAAAAAAGAAAAACAATAGATGTATAAAACATTTGCTCTGCACTCTCTCACACTTGCTGTGATCTTAATAACAGATCTTGAGATATCTAGGCTTGTTTAACAAATTACAGAACCAGGAAAAATGACTGTTGCCTTTAAAAAGCTTTTTAATTTGAGAAAACTGTGTGAGAGTAGTCAGTCCTTTTTATTGTGGCTTTCTCTCAGATCTTTTTTACTCTCCCAAATCAGGGTTGAAGCTTGCCTTTTTCTCATTTTTACAGCTAAACCTACTGGAAACTTGAAAATTTCACTGTGTGGGTTGAAAGGAGGGGAAGAATAGGTTTAAGAAGTGACCTTAAAAAGATGGTATTTCTCTTCTGAGAGAAAAATTCGTCCTAAATGTGGGTTTTAAAAAAAAAATCTGGTATGGGCCACTGCTGTATTATACACCAAACCGAAACCATGTGAGCATGCCACTGGGGTGGGAGAGGGGGGAAGGGAGAGAAGAACTTTGCCTTGTTCATAGACCAGTGTGGCAACATGCGGGCCCTGGCCCGGCGCCCCCTGGGGGCTCTTCCCTCGCAGCATCCCCTGTTCAGCCGCCATTACATTGTATATCAGTCTCCTCAGCAACAGATTTTAATTATTAAATAAAAGTATTTTAGATCTTTTTTTTTTTTTTTAAACCCTGCTCGTGTGTGGTCGTGTCCTATCAACTGATCTCAGTAGGGCCGGGACCAGCGGCTCCTGAGGGGGTGGGGGGCGGATCAGCCATGGCGCCACCCCCCCTGAGGCCGCGGCTTTTCGCGCCTTTCCCACTGCGCGTGCGCCAACCGCCCTGCCATCCAGTGCGCAGGCGCTGCTGGCCCCGCCCCTTTCGCCGCGCGTTAGCCCCGGCGCGCATGCCCATAGAAGGTTTGGCCCCGCCCCTTACCCGGCAGCGCACGCGCACTTTGGCACCGCCCCGCGCTCTATAAATACCGCCGCGCGGCGCAGCCGGGCCTCTTTCTCCCTGAGGAGCGCTGGAGCTGGTAAGTGTAGCTCACTCGACTTGAACCCTTTTTACCCCTTAGCTTGCTGCGGCGTGAGGTTCTAGTGGCCGCGCAGCGCGGCGCTGTCGGAGGATGCCCGCTGCATCCCCCTTTTAACGCAAAAAATATGCTGTGGGTTACACGTGGCTGTGGGCTTTGCGGGGTCACCCCACGCCATCTCAGCCGCCCCCACAGCCGTTCGCTTTTCCTGCAGGTTCCACCAAAGCCTGTTTGTTTGCCTTGGTTCGCCCAGCTCGATCCACCGTGAGTATCCGTTGTGTGGCCACGCCGTATGGTCGGCGGAGCGGGGACGCATGAGGGCTTGGCGGTCGAGGTGGTTATAAACTATTTTAAACAAGGTCCGACGTGGATATCCGGAGAAGTCGCTCTCTCTCGGCTCTGTCCGTGTGGCGCACGGGAGCGCAGGCCCTCGGGCCCATGACGTACAGTCCCCTTCCACGACGTTGGAAAACAAGCCGGGCCCCGAGCCTGCAGCCTGCATATTCCTACTGCTTCTCTGAGCCCTTGGGCCGTGACAGAGGAGACAAACCATGCAGGAAACACTGACGCGCGGGGTGGGACGGGGGACACGTGCGGAGCGGGGAGGGAGACTGAAAAGGAGAAGCTCCTGAGCAAATCCTTAAAGTACCTTTTTTTTTTATATTTCCAGTCCCAAAATTGAAAATTTGAGCGGAGCAGGATTTTTGAAGGTAATAACTGCGTTTAAAATGTAATATTGTGTGTAGTTTCACTCTTTTCTTTAAAACTAAACACTTCAAATAAGTTAAATCTGCAATTCGAAGATGCTTATAAAAAAGTTGAATCGGCTTTCAGTGATACTACTCCAGATAATATAGGTGATCTTTAAAGAGGAAAAAAAACTGGTCATGAATCTTAGCACAAAGAAAAAAAAACTTGCTGGAGATAGGGCTTTAAGTTGAATAAAGTTATTCATTTGTTTAATGTAGGATGTGAGAAAATAATTTAAAAAAAAAATCTTTCTTTTCTAAGATACTGCAGAAACTGCTGGGACAAAATGACAAAGAAAAATGCGCCTTTAGTGGGAGAGGGTGAGTATATTAAAAGAGTCTGCCCAAATGAGGTGGCTGCCTAAGTCCTGTTGGTGCGCTGTGTGTAATCAAAATTAGTCACAGGGATCAAAACGGGATGGAACCAGGGGTTACGTGAATGTAGTGGCCTTTCAAAGCTTGTGTTGGGAACACGAGAAACTGCTGTGTGTGTCCGTGCTCCCTTGGTGGGATGTGCACTCCTGGATTTTTTGGAGCAGGGCCTGGAGTTGAGTACGTTGTTGGTAAGCTGCATGGGAAGGAAAGCCAATCCATGGGATGTGGGATTGGTTGAAAGGCACCTGGAAAGTCAAGGGCAGACTTGGGGTTGGCTGGCCCAGCAAGAACTAGCTGCTTTTGGGGTGCTTGAAACTGGGGATGCATGGGAAGGGGGATAAAGGCATGTGTTCTCCTGTGGACTAACTTGACAACCTTCCCATCTGTTCGACCTCGTGGGGCCAGGATGTTACAGGGGAGGTGATACTGAAAGTGGATGGGTTATAGGACGTGGGTGGGAGCAGCAGTTCGTATTCAAGCCCTGAAATACAGCCGTACTCTTCTGTTGGTATCTAAATCCGTATCTGGCTACAGTAGACAACTCAATAAACTGAATTTGCTTTGGCTTGGTGTGTGTTTTTGGTGAGTGATTGGAATATTACGAAAAACTTCATGCTCCTGGTGGTGCCTCTTCCTTGTGTAGCAGTGTGATTCTTGTGTGCCGCTGACCCATCTCAAAGAAATGAAGGGTGTAGAAATGCACTGTGACGCTCTGGGCTGTACTGGGAGCAGAACCTACCTTCAGGTTTGGGTTATGTCATGGCACAAAACCCTTCATGTTCTCTAAAGTGAGAAGGGTTAATGAAGTCTGCTGGGGTGTGGCTTGGGGAGGAAGCAGGGCGAGGGATCACACATCCCTTGTTGGCACCTTTTTGTAAGGGGAGTGATGCTGATGGGTGGGTTTGTGGGAGGTTCTGGTGTGAATTGGGTGAAATGGGTACTGGCAGTTGACGGGATGTCCTGTCCTTGACCGTAAAATTCCCCAGGGACAGGATCAAGGGATGCATGTGTATCTGCTCATCAAAAAAGTCCCAACACAAACCTGGGATAAACACACTATGGTTGTGCCTCTCCTGGAAGGTTTTCCAATCACCTGGGATGTGGGTGACCCCTTGGGATCAGGGTCTGTAAATAAGCAGATGAGGCTGGTGTATCAACCAAAATACAAATAGGAGCTTGATTTTATGAGTAAATTAGGGCCATTATGGCCAAATGCGATCCTCTGGTCTGGACCGTCCTGGGGGCTGGATTTACATGTTAGCTGGAGCAGAATTAATCAGTGGAATAAGGGCGATTCATCCCGTGCAATGAAGGGCAAACTCGGAAGTTAACTGACCTCCAGTTAATCCAAGAAGTTCAGTCTGGTTCCTGTTTCAAGAGGAAATGGATTTTCCACATTAAGCAGCAGCAGATTTCTGGAAAAGGTGGGAGCTCAGACTTGCTGGATTGCAGTAGTCTGTTATCATCATTCTGTGTGTTAAATTGCCATTTTTTTGCAGCAGCTCTGTTCCATCACGGCTGGCTGCGGCCTTACAGGCTGGAGGCACCTCCGGATGTTAAAAGCAGCAGGGCAAGTTACTGACACGGATTTATTGCCCGGGGGCCAGCGTTCTGGCCAAGGGTGGCACCTGTCAGCCCTGCCCTGTGTTGCCTGTCCTGTCTTTCTGTCCCGTTGTTCTGCATTAGCTGTCCTGTGTCCCTGTTCCATCCTGCCTCGCCTGTTCTGTCCCGCCCTGTCCTCCTGTCCCGCCCTGTCCTCCTGTCCCGCCCTGTCCCTCTTGTCCCTCCTGTCCCTCCTGTCCCGCCCTGTCCTCCTGTCCCTCCTGTCCCGCCCTGTCCTCCTGTCCCGCCCTGTCCTCCTGTCCCGCCCTGTCCTCCTGTCCTGCCCTGTCCTCCTGTCCCTCCTGTCCCTCCTGTCCCTCCTGTCCCGCCCTGTCCCTCCTGTCCCGCCCTGTCCCGCCTGTCCCGCCCTGTCCCTCCTGTCCCTCCTGTCCCTCCTGTCCCTCCTGTCCCTCCTGTCCCTCCTGTCCTCCTGTCCCTCCTGTCCCGCCCTGTCCCTCCTGTCCCTCCTGTCCCTCCTGTCCTCCTGTCCCGCCTGTCCTCCTGTCCGCCTGTCCTCCTGTCCCGCCCTGTCCTCCTGTCCCTCCTGTCTCGCCCTGTCCTCCTGTCCCTCCTGTCCCTCCTGTCCCGCCCTGTCCTCCTGTCCCTCCTGTCCTCCTGTCCCGCCTGTCCCTCCTGTCCCTCCTGTCCCTCCTGTCCTGCCCTGTCCCGCCCTGTCCTCCTGTCCCGCCCTGTCCCTCCTGTCCCGCCCTGTCCTCCTGTCCCGCCCTGTCCCGCCCTGTCCCGCCCTGTCCCTCCTGTCCCTCCTGTCCCTCCTGTCCCTCCTGTCCCGCCCTGTCCCGCCCTGTCCCGCCCTGTCCCTCCTGTCCCTCCTGTCCCTCCTGTCCCTCCTGTCCCTCCTGTCCCGCCCTGTCCTCCTGTCCCGCCCTGTCCTCCTGTCCCGCCCTGTCCTCCTGTCCTGCCCTGTCCTCCTGTCCCTCCTGTCCCTCCTGTCCCGCCCTGTCCCTCCTGTCCCGCCCTGTCCCGCCTGTCCCGCCCTGTCCCTCCTGTCCCTCCTGTCCCTCCTGTCCCTCCTGTCCCTCCTGTCCTCCTGTCCCTCCTGTCCCGCCCTGTCCCTCCTGTCCCTCCTGTCCCTCCTGTCCTCCTGTCCCGCCTGTCCTCCTGTCCGCCTGTCCTCCTGTCCCGCCCTGTCCTCCTGTCCCTCCTGTCTCGCCCTGTCCTCCTGTCCCTCCTGTCCCTCCTGTCCCGCCCTGTCCTCCTGTCCCTCCTGTCCTCCTGTCCCGCCTGTCCCTCCTGTCCCTCCTGTCCCTCCTGTCCTGCCCTGTCCCGCCCTGTCCTCCTGTCCCGCCCTGTCCCTCCTGTCCCGCCCTGTCCTCCTGTCCCGCCCTGTCCCGCCCTGTCCCGCCCTGTCCCTCCTGTCCCTCCTGTCCCTCCTGTCCCTCCTGTCCCGCCCTGTCCCGCCCTGTCCCTCCTGTCCCGCCCTGTCCCGCCCTGTCCCTCCTGTCCCTTCTGTCCCTTCTGTCCCTCCTGTCCCTCCTGTCCCGCCCTGTCCCGCCCTGTCCCGCCCTGTCCCTCCTGTCCCGCCTGTCCCGCCTGTCCCGCCTGTCCCTCCTGTCCCTCCTGTCCCGCCTGTCCCGCCCTGTCCCTCCTGTCCTCCTGTCCCTCCTGTCCTCCTGTCCCTCCTGTCCCTCCTGTCCCTCCTGTCCCGCCCTGTCCCTCCTGTCCCTCCTGTCCCGCCCTGTCCCGCCCTGTCCCTCCTGTCCCTCCTGTCCCTGCTGCTCCTCCTGCCCCTCCTTGTGCCTCCTGCCCCTCCTGTCCCTCCTGCCCTCCTGTCCCTCCTGTCCCTCCTGTCCTCCTGTCCCCCTGTCCCTCCTGTCCCTCCTGTCCCTCCTGTCCCTCCTGTCCCTCCTGTCCCTCTGTCCCGCCCTGTCCCTCCTGTCCTCCTGTCCTCCTGTCCCTCCTGTCCCGCCCTGTCCCGCCCTGTCCCTCCTGTCCCTGCTGCTCCTCCTGCCCCTCCTTGTGCCTCCTGCCCCTCCTGTCCCTCCTGCCCTCCTGTCCCTCCTGTCCCTCCTGTCCTCCTGTCCCTCCTGTCCCTCCTGTCCCGCCCTGTCCCTCCTGTCCTTCCTGTCCTCCTGTCCTCCTGTCCTCCTGTCCCCCTGTCCCTCCTGTCCCTCCTGTCCCTCCTGTCCCGCCCTGTCCCGCCTGTCCCGCCTGTCCCTCCTGTCCTCCTGTCCCGCCTGTCCCGCCTGTCCCGCCTGTCCCTCCTGTCCCTCCTGTCCTCCTGTCCTCCTGTCCCTCCTGTCCCTCCTGTCCCGCCCTGTCCCGCCTGTCCCCCTGTCCCGCCCTGTCCTCCTGTCCCGCCCTGTCCCGCCTGTCCCCCTGTCCCGCCCTGTCCTGTCCTCCTGTCCCGCCCTGTCCTCCTGTCCCTCCTGTCCCTCCTGTCCCTCCTGTCCCTCCTGTCCTCCTGTCCCGCCCTGTCCCTCCTGTCCCTCCTGTCCCCCTGTCCCTCCTGTCCCGCCCTGTCCCTCCTGTCCCCCTGTCCCTCCTGTCCCCCTGTCCCTCCTGTCCCTCCTGTCCCTCCTGTCCCCCTGTCCCTCCTGTCCCGCCCTGTCCCTCCTGTCCCGCCCTGTCCCTCCTGTCCCCCTGTCCCTCCTGTCCCCCTGTCCCTCCTGTCCCTCCTGTCCCTCCTGTCCCCCTGTCCCTCCTGTCCCCCTGTCCCGCCCTACCTGCGGGGAGGAGTGACCTGGCCGGGGGGCCGCCGGCCGGCAGGGGGCGCTGCGCCACGCGGAGCCCTTGCGCGCGCCCCCGCGCATGCGCAGAGCGGAGCGTGGCGGCGCTGGCGGGCGGTGAGGGAGCGCGGCGGGGTCGGCTCGGGAAAGCGGCGGGAGGGATCGGCCGGACTGGGGGGAGGGCGATGAGGACACGGACGCGGGCGCGGCGGTCCCGGCGAGCCCCGGGCCGCCCTCGGCGCAGCCGAGCGGCCCGCAGAGACAGCTGCAGGCGGCGGGAGAAGCGGCCGGTCGGAGCCGCGGCCTGTGCGGCCCCACGTGAGGCGGCGCCGCGGGGAATTCGAACGGCGGGAAGGGGCGGGGGGCGGTGCTCGGGCCATGTGGAACGGGGAGTGCGGACGCGGCTCGGCTCGGATTCTTCCCTTTCCTTTCCCCCTTTTCCCTCTTCTCCTTTCTTTTTCCCTTCCCTCTCGCTTGCCTGGACCTGAAATCTGGAGGGGTTCACGTCCGCATGAGGTAGGGAGCATGGATGAAACAAGGGAAAACTTTCCATTTTCCCAGAGTAGGAGCAGGGATCGATGTTTAAATACCAACTCAGTCACCACTCCGTCAGGTGGTTTTTTAACGTGCGAGGGGACACCCCAAACAGTGACAGCCCAGTGGGTGACTCCTGACAGGCTCTTTTTGGTGTTTAGATTCCAAGATGCCGGGGAAACGCAGTGCAAAAAACCCGGTGCCAGAAGAAGAGTCTCCTGAGAGGAAGAAGGTTAAAGGTAGGAAAAAGCCTTGGGAATTTTCCTTCCACTTTCCCAGGGGTGATCTTTACCAGGAATCTTGTACCCCCACATGTTCTTTCTCCCCCTCCCACCCCACAGTCAGCCACCCATCACACTGCTCACAGCCTGGGCTGGTGCTGACACTGGGCCAGGGTAATGTCGGCCAGCTGGGCCTGGGTGAGGACATCATGGAGAGGAAGAAGCCAGCTCTGGTCACGCTGCCGGAGATGGTGGTGCAGGTGGAAGCTGGAGGGATGCACACGGTGTGCCTCAGCCAGACAGGAAAGGTGAGTGCAGGGAGTTCTGGGGTGTGTTCTGGAGCAGGGGGTCGGAATCACTGCTCTGCCTACATCTTGTTCCAGCTCTGGGAGTGAGCATAGTCTCACATGGATCACAAAATTTTAGGGGGTCAAAAGGAGGACCTGAAGGGAACCTGCAAGAGAATTGGAGAGGGACTTTGGACAAGAGCATGGAGTGACAGGACAAGGGGGAATGGCTTTACACTGGCAGAGAATAGATGGGCGACACTGCCATTTTAGGTGCAATATTGGGAAGAAATTCTTCCTTGTGAGGGTTGTGAGGCCCTGGCACAGAGAAGCTGTGGCTGCCCTATCCCTGGAAGCGTACCAGGCCAGGTTGGATGGTGTTTCAAGCAACCTGGTCTAGTGGAAGGTATACCTGGCAGGGGATGGACTGAGATGAGCTTTAAGGTCCCTTCCAACCCAAACCATTCTATGATAATTTAGTCTGGTGAGTCTCTGTCCCCTTACTTCATACTCAGCCTGTTGCCCCCCTGGGCCCCATCCTGACCACTTGCACTCTATCTGCAGATCTACACCTTTGGCTGCAACGATGAAGGTGCCCTGGGACGTGACACCTCGGCTGAAGGGTCTGAGACCTCTCCAGGGCCGGTGGAGCTACAGGAGAAGGTGGTGCAGGTGTCAGCAGGGGACAGCCACACGGCCGCGCTGACTGAGGATGGCAGGGTCTTTGTCTGGGGCTCCTTCCGGGTACGCTGATTCCTCAGATGCTGGAAGCTCCACTGGTGGCTGCTGCTCCTGTGGTTCATCCCTGTGTCTCTCTCCCCTCAGGATAACAATGGAGTGATTGGCTTGCTGGAGCCCATGAAGACAAGCTCCATTCCTCTGTTGCTCCAGCTCGAGGCACCTGTTGTAAAAATAGTTTCAGGTGAGCAAGGCTCTGGGGTGTGCAGGGTCAGGCAGGTACACAAGGCTGTTGCAACCCTTGAGGAAGGGCCAGAAGATCCATGACCTTTTCCTCCCCCTTGACTTGCTCAGAGCCCAGTACAAGGATGTACTTGCTCATCTCTGACTCTCCAGAGAACAGACCTTTTAGTCCAAACAGATGTTTTAGCCCTACCGGATTCACATACTGAGTTAATATTTGACCAGTCTGATGTGGAATGCCTTCCAAGAGTGGCCTGAACTGTGACCCCGTGGGGCCAGAGCACTTGCCCTCTAATGAGGCCTGGGGAGGCTGAGCACAGCAGCCAGGGAGCTTGTCCAGGGCCCAGGGGAAGTTGGGGCACACCTGTGTCCTTACACCTTCCCAGAAAAACTGCTTTGAATTCCTGGGAATTGGGAAGAGGGAGATCCTGGAGTTTTAGGTGGTGGCACAATTGGTGTCAGGGTATCCGGTGCAGTAAACCCCGCAAGCTGGGACAACTGGGGTTTACCTGTGGGATCTCAGCCCCCAGGGCTTGCTGAAGACTTCTCCCTCATTTCCCTTTCCTTCGTCTCCCAGGGAATGACCACTTGGTGATGCTGACAGTGGACGGCGACCTGTTCACGTGCGGCTGCGGCGAACAGGGCCAGCTGGGCAGAGTGCCAGCATTCTTTGCCAACCGAGGAGGACGAAAAGGGCTGCGTGAGTTAGATTTGGTTCTCTGAGGTGCATCCTTTGGCTCTAGTTCTGCCCTTTGCAGAGGAACAAAGGGACCCAGTCCCTGATGCTCATGTGTAATCAGTGATGTAAACGCAGTGAGCCAGATCCTTAGACGCAGGGAGAGGGTGTAAATCCTTAGTCCTTGTATAACACCTTGTCTTCTGCTCCCAGAGCGGCTGCTGGTACCCCAGCTTGTCCCTGTCAGAGGCAAAGGGAGAAGAGGCAAAATGCGCTTCCAGGACGCTTTCTGTGGGGCGTATTTCACCTTCGCCGTCACGCGTGAGGGACACATCTATGGATTTGGCCTCTCCAACTACCACCAGCTGGGTGAGCTTCACCTGTGTCCCTTCAGATTTCCTGCCAGTCTAGTGCTGCCCTGGTCTGGTGGGGAAAGCTGCTGGGGTGCCCCAAATTCTAAACACTAGACACACTGGAGCTGGAAATGGGGCTGGAGGGGCTATATTGGTCTCTGGCAGGGTGAGCCCCAGGGTGGATGGCTCAGTGCCGAAGCTTGGCCTGGGCTGTCCGTGCCCGTGGACCTGATCCGCCCGGGTTTGTGCGTCCCACCCTGCAGGGACCCAGGACACCGAGCCCTGCTTCTCCCCGCAGAACCTCACGTGCTTCAAGAACTCCACCAAGTCTTGGGTTGGGTTCTCTGGCGGGCAGCACCACACAGTCTGCGTAGACTCCGAGGGTGAGTAACAGTGTGACAGGTGGGCTGGGAGTCACACAGAGCAGGATGGGGAGATCCCATGGCTCTCATCCTGGCCAAGGAGCTGTTGGGATTAGGGTGATGTGCTGGAGCCCTCCAAGCCTTCAGTGTTCAAGGCAACAAGGCAGCAAAGGGAAGCTGACTACAGGAACCTCAACTCAGTTGTGAACTCTGCTCTTGCACCTATCCACGTTATTGATTTTGGGGAGCTCAAGGGTCTCTATCCCACCCTCCCCCTTCTGGTTGGGTCTCAGGGTGTGGTATGGAGGAGTGATACTCCTTCAGGACTCGGGCCTGGGAAGAGGGTCCAGCTGTGGCCCTGCTGCAGCTTCTGCCCCCCTCAAGTCACCTCTCCCATGTATCCACTGTGCTCCAGGTAAAGCCTACAGCCTGGGCAGGGCGGAGTATGGCCGGCTGGGCCTTGGGACAGGGGCAGAGGAGAAGAGTACACCCACCGTTATCCCGGAGCTCCCCAGCATCACCTCGGTGGCCTGCGGAGCGTCAGTCGGTTATGCTGTCAGCACTGATGGTGAGTG
This sequence comes from Corvus hawaiiensis, assembly GCF_020740725.1. Lineage (NCBI taxonomy): Eukaryota > Metazoa > Chordata > Aves > Passeriformes > Corvidae > Corvus > Corvus hawaiiensis. The sequence goes on from NC_063235.1 coordinate 7,755,023, forward strand.
CCCGGGTTTGGGAATACTGACTTCTGTACCTTCCTCACCCCTCATCCCTCCATCCAGCCCTGCAAAGCGTCACCACACACTGCCAGCGGGGTTGGGACTGGAGCCAGGTCCTGGTGCTGATCACCTGGGGGCAGCTGGGCAGTGGCCGCTCAGATGTGTTTGTGGGCCTGTGGCAACAGCGTTGGTCATGTGGTGTTAACCAGGAGGGGGTTGGTGGCCTGACAGTGTCTTCTCTGACTCTGCTGATGGCAGACCTCTGTGCTCTGGGGCTGCATTTGCCTGTGTGCAGTGTCTGCAGGAAGGAAGGTTTGGAGTGGGCTGTGGGTTTAGTTCTCTCCCCAAAAAGGATAAAAGTGCCTTGGCTCTGTGATGGAACATCTGTTGGAGTTGCAAGTCCTCCTCCTCTTCCTCTTGCTTGTGTTTCTGACACACAGAAACTCACTGCCTGGGTGCGAGGTCCCCTTGGGTGCTGGCTCCCCTTCCCATTCCCACAATGCTTCCCATTGTGCATCCACTTGGAACTCAAAACTTGCTTCAACTCTGTTGCAGGACGAGCGTTTGCCTGGGGAATGGGCACTAACTACCAGCTGGGCACTGGGGAGGAGGATGATGTCTGGAGCCCCGTGGAGATGACGGGGAAGCAGCTGGAGAACCGGCGGGTACTGGCTGTGTCCAGCGGTGGGCAGCACACCGTGCTGCTGGTCAGTGACAAGGAGCAGAGCTGATGAAGCCACGCCGCAGCCAAGCCCAGCAGGATCACAGCATCCCCAGACCCCCCACAACTTCTGCCTGGCTTGGGAGCCGATTTCCTGGGGAGGGCAGGAGGCTCGTGGAGCTGGGCCCAGCAGCACATGCGTGGCTGGAACAGGGGTGCCCATGGGTTCTCCCTGCAAGCGTTTGTCTGTTTTCCTGTGGTTCTGGGTGCTCTGTCGGCTCCCCGGGTCAGCTTGGTCCTAAACTGATCCCAGTTCTGTGCCTGGATGGATTTCCACTTCTTGTCTGGTTTTTTAACATTTCCCGGCCCAGCAAAGCCAAGGGTCTTGTTCTTCACTCTGCAATCAGGTTTGGGTATCAGTCTCCCTGAGGTCCCACTGTTCCCCAGACGTGGATGCTCCTCCACCCCCTTGACCTAAGTATCTTACACCTCTCTGGCCTGGATTTGTCTGCTGCCGCCCCCCCAAACCCCTCTGAGCCCATTCCAAGGGCATCTCAGTCCAACGGGAATGTTCCCAGGGAGCTCTATCTAATCCAGAACTTGTGGCTGCTGCGGGGATATTCTGCCTGATGAGGAAGAATGCTGCTGGTTGATGCCTAGCACACTGTGACTGCTGGAAAAGGGAAGGGAGGCTCCTGCCTCCCATCCATCAAGTATCTTAGCTGACCCCCCTCCCCCCAGGCAGTGAGGCCAGGAGCAGGTTCCTCACTCCCCATGGCCTGGAGCAGCCATCTCCAGCACTGCTTTTTGCAGTCCTGGACAATCCTTCTTTCCCATTGCCTTTGGAAACCCAACCAAATCCATCCCACGGGTGGGAACACTGTTACTTTAATTTTTTTCTCTTTCGCTTGCTGAGGAAGGAGCTTCATTTGCTGTTAGGGCCTTGCTGAGCAGACAAAGACCTCAGCTATGCATGGAGTCGCTGGAAACAACAGGACAACTCCTCCCCGTCGCCTCCCTGATCCAACTGGTCTTGCTTCCTGCGCCCAGCCTGCCCCATCCTCTCCTTACAGGAGGTGCCTTCCAGGTGCCTGGAGTGAGGAGGGGTCTGTGAAGAGCTAAATTATAGCAATAGGAGGTGGGGGTTGTGGCTGCGGAGGGGGGGGGTCTGGGATTGTACAATGGTTCAGAAGGGGTTGGATTTTTTAAAAAAGAAAATGTATTTTGGTTGATAAATCAAGGCAGAAAGGACAGAAAACTCATCTTTTAACATTTGGAATAAACTGAGTTTTGATAAACCCAGGCTTTTCCTGTGCTTTGGATGGACACTTCTCCCGTGGGACCTGCTGTGGCTCTTCGGGACAGTCGGGATGGGTGGCTGCGTTTAGGGGTGCTGTCGGTCCCAGCTGTGTCTGGGTGTTCTGTGCAGGGGGGGGACATGGCCACGGGATGGCAGCAGGAGAATGCTCTGGCAGCTGTTGGGCCACGCGGCTGGGAGAACCGGGACAGGGAGAGGGGATGGTCCCCGTCGTCTCTGTCACCCTCTCTTTGGTTCCCTGCCTGTCTGCTGGGGCACCGCGGCGTCTTTGGGTCTCCAGGGACACAACCAAGCCGTGGCACAGCTGGAAGGATCCTGGCGTGTCTCTGCTGGGTGCTCCCAGCTGGAGCTGAGCCAGACGTGTGTGGAGACTGGAACCCATGGGGCAAATTTCCATATCCTGGTGTGACTGGAGCCCCAGGTCCTGTTTACACTTAATTCATTGGGCAGGAGCAGGTTCCTTAATGAGCCTCTGGGCAGAGATGGGCTTTGGGCACTGGGAGTGCCTCAGGCTGTTGGCAGCTCTGCTGCTCCCATGTGGGACAAGCTTGGATTTACAATCAGGGATGGCTCAGCAGGTCCAGCACTAGCTGGGGGGCACCCACCCCCCATCAGGTGGGTTTGTGTTGGTGGTTGCCGTCCTGGGCTTGCAAAGGACTCTAAGCGTGAAGTTGGGATGTGGGCCCACGGGGAACGTTGTATTGCCAGGGATCGAGCCCGTGTTTTGCCATCACTGCAGGCTGAGCCAAGGGCAAGTGCTCCCTGATCCCATGGCTACTTCTGCTCCCTGGGGACCACTACCATCTGATGCTCTTCCGTGAAATGTGACCTGCTGGAGACCGATGGAGAAACGGCTCCCTGTCTTGGGCTTGATTCCCAGCAACAACATTTATCCAAACACAGCCTCAGCTGCCGGGGAGCTGGGAGCCAAGACCCCACATCTCGGTGCTTCCAGTTCCTCCCTAGCCCCAACACTGGCAGGTTTTTACATCTATATCTCCCACATCTGGGCAATTCCTTGCAACAGGAACAGGATCAGTGGTGGCACCACTGTGTGGTCACCACAGGGTTAGATCCTGCCAGGAGCCAATGCAATTCCCTGCTCCAGCTCCTGCAGGTGCAGAGAAAACCCAGATCACTCCCAAATGAGATGGGATTGTACCCATCCTTGTGGGGCTGGTCCTGTTCCTGGAAAGGGGAAAACATGTCTTTGTGAATGGGGAGCTGGTTGGTATTTTCAAGAAACGGGGGGAAAAGGGCTGGGGGAGAACAGTAAGATTTAAAATATTCAGAACTGATGAATCAACCGTTGTCTTGGGAGCCAGAGTGACGCTTCAGTGGGAAACTGCTGGAAACTGGGGGAAGGATGAGCCCCCACACAGGGGGGAGAGGGTGGGCGAAGGAAAACAGCTTAATTGAGGAAAGGGAAATGTCTCATTAACGAGTTTTTGTGCTCACAGAGTGAATTGGGGGCGTTTTGAGGATGAGGAAGGAGGAATTTGGGTCCTGTAGAGCCGATGGACTCCTGGCTATGTCAGGATCCAGCCTCAGTCCACGGTGGAGGTTTTCCAGTGCTGACACCTCCAGACCCTCCCTCATCCCCAGTTGGCAGCTCCAATCCCACACTGTGGTCTCCATCATTGCTATTGGAAGTGCATAAAAGGCTTTTGATTTACAGACAAAAACTGGGAAAGTGGAATTTGAGGGCTTTAGCATCCATGGAGGATGAAGCCTGGTGGTGTGAGGCTCTTTTGAGACCAGAATAAAAGCACTTTGAGTGTTGTTTGCGGGGTTTGTGTGTTTGTGAGGGATTTTTTTTTTCATGTTTTTTAACATGTTGCTGTTTTAGATACAAAAATTCTGCCTATGCAGTGGTGCTGCAAGATCTGCAGGGAGGGGATTGCATCTTTCAGGAGGGTTTGGAAGGTACTGAGATTGTTTTCTTGTTCTTCCTTTCCTGCCTGTAAGAGGAAATGAGCCTTAATTATGGCCAAGCTGCCTGCGACGGGGTTTAATGATGGGTCTGCAAGTGACAGAGTTTGGTCATTCCACTGTGCTGTCTCTCCCTGAATCCCATCATTAAGGCTGGTACCTGGCCAGTATATCCCAGGATAACTGGCGTGTGCAATGCTCTGGTAGAAGAGTGTCTTGGGTCTCTTTGGGATGAGAATTGGGCTGAAATAGTGATGTGGAGGTGTCTCTGCCCCCTCCCCAAACTGCTGAAGTCTTGGTTCCTCTCTCATTACAACAGGCCAAAAGTAAGGAAAGTCTCACATGGCTCACACGACTCCTGGGAGCTGGGGAAGGGGATCCTGGCTCTATCCTCGCCTGGATGAGCCCCAGCGCTCACACAGGGTCCCAGCCAGCCCCCATCCCCTCCCTGCATGTCTCTCCCGGTCGCATTTGCTCAGAGAATAAAACAGTATAAATTAAGTAGAATTTGTAACCCTGAAAGAAGAAAACAAATCCTCTAGGAATAATTCATAGTGATTTCTTTTTTCCCTGTTAAATGATGAATTGCAAGACAAGAATCTCTGTAGGGCTGAGAGCCTGGATCCACCTCAGGCTGCTCTGGGGTGAGGAAGGTGGGAGATATCGCTCCTGTCCTCCCCAGGAAAGCCAGATCCATTCATCGCCATCCACATATTAATGCAATTCCAAAGTCAGCCTAAACCTGCAGACAAAGAAACCGGCATCATCATAATTAATCACACATGTAATAATAAAGCCCAACACATCAGGGTTCATTATTTGGTGGATTAAAAAAAAAAAATGGGGAAAAGCATGTTTCCTTCAGTAACACGGGTTTTTGGGCTGCAAAGGTCCCTGGAAATAGCTGGTAGGTGTGTGGCAGCTCCCATGTGCCAGCACAGGTTGCTGCATAATTAATCTGGGCTGGCTGCTGGTTTAACTGGGCTGTGAAATCACTGGAGTCAGTGCCTGGCTCAGTTTTCCCAGGGTGCTGGGTGATGGAGAGGGGTCCTCAAGTGGTGCTGGAGCAGTGATGCCCTGGCTAAACAACACCCCCAGGCTGGAAATCTGGTTTCCACATCCACTCTGTGCTCTTTTATGGTTTCCTCTTCTTTGGGAACTCAGAAACCTACACAGCAGAAGTGATAAATACCTTAAAATCCAAAGTCTCATTAAGCCAGAGCAAAGTTACAGGCTCCAACACCTGTTTCTGTTGCTTTTTGCTAAATCCACATTTACATTTAAATTACAAATGTAATTTGGGCCAGAATTTGAGCTGCTAGACTTTTAAAATAAAATTCTATCTTGATGACCAGTGGCAGAAGAGGTTTTTGGTGACTAGGGCTTGCAAACAATCTCAGCTAAAAGGCTTTGGGGGTTCACGAAGGTGTTTTTCCAAGTCCAGGTGAGTTTTTAGAACTTGAATTTAGAATCATGGAATGGCCTGGGTTGGAAGGGACCATAAAGATCATCCAGTCCCACCCCCTGCCATGGGCAGGGACACCTTCCACTACCCCAGGTTGCTCCAAGCCCTGTCCAACCTGGCCTTGGACACTTGCACGGATGGGGCAGCCACAGCTTCTCTGGGCACCCTGTGCCAGGGCCTCACCACCCTCACAGGGAAGAGTGAAGAGTAAATTTAGAGGTAGTTCCATCAGTCCTCAGACCACCCTGAGCCAGACCCTGCCCATTTTCAATGCCTGGGAATCACAAGACAGCTGGAAACTGCTTCCTAACTCCAACTTTATTTTACTTTATTATTTTAAGTTTTAGAAAGCAGGGTTCCTGTACAGAAATGCCATTCTAAGGCCAAAATCCCGAGGGCTGGAGCTGGAAATAGTGGCTGAAGTACTTTGTGAGGTGCTGTGGATCCGGCATATTCAGCTCCATCACGCATGGAGCAGCTGCTATAGTGGGAGGCATGATGGGAGGCCTTGGGGTCACCTTAATTTCATACAGCTATAGACAGACATACATATATATTTATAAAAGTACACAGAGAGTTCCCTCTGAGCATCCTGCCTACAGCATGGCTCAGTCTGGGCAGGCAGCATCTCCCAGTGCTGTTTCCCTGGACTAGGATTTGTCCCCAGTTTCCCAGCCCAGATGAGGGGCTGGAGGAGCTGGTTTTTAGGTGGAAAGAAGCTGGATCATCCCCCAGATCCCTGCTGGGATGCTGTTGGAGTGGGATGATCAAGGTCCATGTCACCCCATATGCTCTGGCATGCTGCTTGCCACCTATTTTTCCCAGCAATATTCTATCTTTCTTTAAGTCAGCAAACCTGAAGCTCAGGAAAGCTACACTCTTTGCTGTGCCCTGGGCTCCAAGCTCTGCCCAAGCATGGTGGCATTTTAAAAACTAATGACTTGAAGCCTTCTAACCCACTTTAAGGCCATGGCAGTCACGCTTTCCAGCAGGCTGGGAATTCAGCAGATGAAAACAAAGGCCCTGTGGAGACGGGAAAAGCAGGGGCTGAGCTTTGTGGGGTGACCAAGTTGCTCATGAAGCCCCAAGTCAACCTGCAGCTCCCAGCACTCATGGTGGGGGGGGATTCTTGCCCCCCCCCCCAATGTCACGTCCTCGATGGGACTCTGCCAGGGCAAGGATGCTCCATCCCTGATGCTGGGGTTCACTTCCCCTGTGTCCCCCATTCCTCCCTGTGCTGCTGTGGGAAACACTGCTCTCCGTTGTTCCATTCCCAGCCTTGAACATGGGGTTGGTTTTCACGGGACACTGAGGCACTGGCTAAGACAGCTTGAAGACATCACTGCTATGGGGTCATCACATGTTTTAGGGGTACTCCACAGCTTGAGACATCAAGCTGGAATTCAGCTTCATGCTGGAGCTTGGAGTGAACTCCAAAAGGTCCTGCTTCACAGCATGGGACATCCCACCCCTGGAGGAGCACCCAGCCTGCTGGGACACCCTGAAATGTGTGACTGTGGCCAGGTCTCTGTCATCAACCAGCTCCAAACCCACCACATGCTGCTGAGGGTTCTGCCCCAGGGTGGGTAGAGGTGGAGAGCTGAAGGATGGTCTCCAACTCCTTCTGGATACCTTAGTCCCTCTTCTCACAGAGCTGAAGCTCAGCTTTATGTAACCCTAGGGATTTCCCCCAGTTCCTGCCCTGGAACTGATCGTGCTTTCCCTTATCTGATGCTCCATGAGCAGCTGGGGTGAGGAGCCCAAGCACGGCCATGCCAGTAGTCCAGGACTCCATTCATGCCTACAAAGGGATTCTGAAGAGCCCCAGTCATGAGCTGGAGATGTCCGGGGGGATGCAGCACTGAGCAAGAGGCTTTTGCTTGTGGCACATTGACACGGTGCAGGCAGATGGGGAGGATCATTCACGTGCATCGGCGCAATTGATTTGAGACCCTAATGGGCAATTTCGCCCTATTTGATTCCTTTGAAAGAGAAATTGGTTTTGACTGCCTTGCAGGCTCTGTCTTTCTAACGAGGAGGGCTGCAATTTCCACAGTTCTGGAGAAAGGTGGGGCTGGTGAGGAGAGGTAATGGCTTTTATTAGCTTAAATTGATACAACTGGAGAAACCAGACACAAGCCAAGCTCTGCATCCAGCCCGTTAGCCCCAGGTGCATCTGGGTACTTGTCTGCTTCCTCCAGCTGTATCAATTTGTTCTCTCAATGCTATTACTGCTTCCTCCAAGCATGCTTCTCCTTGGGCTGTCTGAGTGCCTGGGAATGACAGCGGGAAGATGAGGGAAAGGAAAAGTGGTGGCTCATTAATGTGGTGCAGGGCTGGAGGGGAGATTCAGGGAGTGGGAGAACCCCCCAGTCATTGTTCAGCTGCAGATAATGTGGTCAAGAGCTCCCTGGACAGTGATTCTTGCAGGATGCATTGGGAGTTGGAGTTCAGCCATCCCTTTGGAGGGACGCTGTTCCATCCAGATGAGAGTTGAAATACCCAAATCTCTGCCTCTTGTGGGTGCTTCCTTGTTGCCTGCACAACCTCTGTCTCTGCTTGGGGAATTGTGAAAGGGAGGTGAAATCTTTGTCATCTTCTAAAAAAACCCCCGCAACCCCATCCTATCCTTTTTGTCTCTGCTATGGAAAGCTGGGCAGTGCTGTCCTTCATCCTTCCCCTGGTGGGCAGGGGAGGGAAAGTCCTTGGTGCAGCCTGTTATTCCATTCTAATTACTTTAGCACTGCAAGAAACAACTCCAGTTCCTACAAATTACTCCCTTAATGAGGTTCTTCTTGGGCTTAATGACTTCATCAGTTCCCTGTCACCCTGATGGATGCTGGGCATAGGGAATTTGGTATTGGCACACGGATATGGGGTCAGCTTCAGATGTGGCCTGCTCCATACCCTGCCCATATCCATATTCATCACATCCATGTCCAGGGCAGCCTTAGCTGCACTCAGAGGTCTCTAAATAACACAGTAATGACATTAACAGTAGACAGTTTTCTCCGGGAGCAGTCCCAGTTTGAAGGACTCCGGGAGAATTTTTACAATGGATCTGGAGCTTTTTGAAAACAGTATCTCTGAAGTGGCATAAGTTTCTCTTCCCATCTCTGGTCATCTTTTGGACACAGCTCAGAGTGGGATGGAATAAGGTCCCATGATGCGGTAGAGGAAATGGCCTCAAGTCATTCCAGGGGAGGATTAGGTTGGATATTAGGGAACATTTCTTCACTGAAAGGGTTGTCCAGCCCTGGCACAGCTGTCCAGGGCAGTGGTGGAGTAACCATCACTGGAGGGATTTAACCATCACTGTGTGCATGTGGCACTCGGGGACGTGGGCTAGTGGTGGCCTTGGTAGTTGTGGGAGAGCGGTTGAACTTGATGATCTATCTCGAAGGGCTTTTCCAACCGGAATGATTCTGTGATCCAGTGATCACTTCCTGGCACAGTTCCCTTCTGCCATGGGAGTGTTTCCACTCTCGCCATGGGCTGTGGTGTCATCCTGGCCCATTCAGGAGGAGAAGCATGTGGACATTGCAGTCCTGGTGCCCTGGGCTCTGCCAAGAGCCACGTGTCGGAGGGTGACAGCCCTTGCTGGGTTTTGTTGGTTGAGGTGGTAGCAGCAGTGGAGCATCTTTGCCCAAGTTGCCTCTTTTTCTGGTCCTCTCCCTGCATCATTTGGTGAGTCCCAATTCTCCCACTCTCCCAGGACGAAAAAAGTTTTTGCAGTCAGTCTGTATGCAAACCCAGCAGTGTTACCGAGCAGCGGCCAGGCCACCATTCTGCTAGAACTCTGTGGTGGTGACCTGGGTGACTTCTGAGCGCAGCTCGTCTCCTCCGTGTCCCCGGCAGCCCCACTGGGGGCTGCCCACTTCTAGTCATGCTGGCTTGTTGCGGGCTTCAGAAGGGGTGCAGGTGGAGACATGCTCCCGCGTGGTGTTCCTGGCACGGGAGAAGCTGTTCTGGTCCACACGGGCTCGGAAAGGCAGGCAGAACTCTCGGAAGCACCTTTTGAAGTTTTCATCCAGGAAAGCATAGAGGACAGGGTTGAGGCTGCTGTTGGTGTAGCCCAGGGCGATGCAGAAGTGCAGGCTGGCCACCACGTAGGGGTTCTTCTTGTCTATGTCCACCAGCGTCCAGATGATGACAAAGATGTGGATGGGTGTCCAGCAGATGATGAAGGCTGCCACCACCACCAGCACCATGCGCGTGATGCGCCGTAGGTTGCGGTCCTTCTCCTTAGAGCCTGAGAGGAGCCGGACGCTCTTCAGGCGAAGAATCATCAGCCCGTAGCAGATGGTGATGACCAAAATGGGGACCAGGAAGGCAAAGATGAAGACACAGATCTTGGTCACGGTGTCCCAGTATATGGGAGGATCAGGAAACTGGAGAGTACACAGGACCATCCCATCTGTAGGAGAGAGGAGGGTCAAAGAGGGAGCTGGTGGAGTGTCTGCTGAGAATATTCTGCCTTCTGCTCAGTCATGACTTGTTAAAGCCCCAGGGAGATGCATTCTTACCTGCCTGCTCTTGGCAGAGGTTCCCCAGGAGCTCTGTGCCATCAGACCCCTGCCCACAAGACGCTGAGGGGATGCAGTGGATGCAGTGACCCTGGAACCTTTTCCCTGCAGAGCCTCCTGGGCCATTCAAGGCCAATCCTGCCTTCTCTCAGCCCCCATGGTGGACACATCCCCATGTCACCCTCCACTGAAATCTGTCTGCTTCCTCAAGATGCCCAGAGCCTTCCCTAGCAGCCAAGGGCCAGCATCCCCACACAGGAGCTGCAGATCTTAGTGTGGGCCACTTGGAAACTTTGCAGCATCCCTGGGGGTGTTTATAGGCAGATGATTTGCACTCCAGGAGCTGGGGAGAGGCACTGGTTGGACTGGAGATGGGGAAAGTTTTGGCATCCCTGCCCTTAAGGGGAGGGGAGGACAATTTCTGGGACAGTTTCCAAGACAGGAAACAGCACCACAATGCTTTTTCCAAGACAGGGAACATTTATGGTGTCATGGAGAGGTGCCCACCACTGACCACAAATCTGCTACAGGACCAGAGGTCAAGTTTGCCAGGTCACCCCTGGGATGGACCAATGGGAGAGGAGGGGAATGTGTCCCCAAAGCCACTTGCCTTTTGACTTGGTGACTGCCATGACCATGATGGGCACCCCAATGAGGGAGGAAAGCACCCAGATGCAGACATTGATGATCTTGGCTTTGGCTGGCGTGCGGAAGTCCAGGGCCTTGACTGGATGGCACACAGCGATGTAGCGGTCCACGCTCATCATGGTGAGGGTGAAGATGCTGGTGAACATGTTGTAGTAGTCAATGGAGAGCACAACCTTGCAGAGCAGCTCCCCAAAGGGCCAGGTCTCCATGAGGTACTTGGCGCTCTGGAAGGGCAGTGTGCTGGTGGCCAGTGCATCGGCCAGCGCCAGGTTGAAGATGTAGATGTTGGTGGCTGTCTTCATCTTGGTGTACCTGGGGGTGGCCGAGAAGGGAGATGTTACAGGTGGTCAGGACACTTGACGTGATGAGGAGGGGGCACAGCCTGGCTGCTCACAAAGTGACACCAGCCTTGGTAGGCAAAAGTACGTGTTGTGACACGCCTTTCTGCAGCACCAATGTGCTCAGCAACTTTCCAGGTGCACCAGGGAGCACACTGAGGAAGGACATGGAGCTGTTGGAGCAAGTCCAGGGGAGGCCACCAAGATGGCTAGAGGGATGAAACACCTCTGCTATGAGGAAAGGCTGAGAGAATTGGGATTGTTCAGCCTGGGGAAGAGAAGCTTCGAGGTGGCCCAATTGTGGCCTTCCAGTCCCTGAAGGACCTCACCAGAAACATGGGGAGAGACTCTTTACAAGAGCCTGGAGTGACAGGATATTAGATGGGATATTGGGAAGAAATCCTTCCCTGTGAGGGTGGTGAGGCCCTGGCACAGGGTGCCCAGAGAAGCTGTGGCTGCCCCATCCCTGCAAGTGTCCAAGGCCAGGTTGGACAGGGCTTGGAGCAACCCGGTCTAGCGGAAGGTGTCCCTGCCCATGGCAGGGGGTGGAATGAGATGAGCTTTAAGGTCCCTTTTAACCCAAGCCATTCTATGATTCTATACTTGTGTTCTTGTGTGTTGAATTCATAAAATCACAGAATCCCAAAGTGATTTGGGTTGGGAGGGACCTTAAAGCTCATCTCATTCCACTTGCCAGCCATGGGCAGGGAGCCACACACCACATCCTGGTATCTGAGCAGGGGATGACGTTCGTATGTGCTGTGCTGGGACCTGTAGAGCATGGCTTGCCCCCTGCCACAGTGGTTTTCCTTCGCCTGACCAGGGAGGTGACACTCATTCCACACCTGCTTTTGTTCAAAGGAATAAAGAACTTTCCAGAGGAGTCAATTCTCCAATGAGTTTGATTTGCTCCATTTCTCTGAACCAGTTGCAAAATGTCCTTTATCCCCTCAACCCTCCTTCATCTGATTTTCTGCCCAGTAAATTGTGATTATCCAGCCTGCTTCCCTGTCAAGTTTGCTTGCAGAAATTGGATCGATTATGCCCGGAAACAGGCCATCTGGAAGCAGCCCAATTAGCCAGCCTGGAGCTCCAGAGCCTTTGGGGAAGCCTGGCTGTGTCCCCCAGGGCATTTGGGAAGGGCTGGCTCTGCTTCTGGTTCTTGTCACACCATGGCAAGAGAAATGCCTGGTCCCTCATGTCCAAACCTTTCCTGAAGGGATGAGGCAAAGTTACGGCGGATGCCAGAGCAGCAGGGATGTGTGTGGGTGTGGGTGTGGGTGTGTGTCCGTCCCAGGAGCATCCAGTCCTGCAAGTGTTGGTCAAAGGGATGCTTTGAATGGCGTGGTGGCTTTGAAATAGATACTGAGGGATCTGCTGGGCACCCCCAAAGGGCAACACGTGTGGGGTGGGAGCAGCTCTGTGGAAGACCCTGCTCTTTGCAGGGCTACACTATCAGCTCCAACTCTTCCTGGGCTCCCTTCCAGCGAATCTCCATTGCTCAGAGCATCCTCCCCAGCCCCAAGTTTCTTTAGATGCAGCCTAATTAATTAATAACAGGGTCAGTTTGCACAGAACCTTCTCTGTGCATGGCTAACCTGCCTGTAGCAGCACTGGGGTAGGGCACGGAGAAGGGAGATGACCCCTTTGTTGCTGGGATGAAAAGATTGTTTTCCTTGGAGTACTTATGAAATAGATAGAAAGTGACTTCTAATGTGTGTGATAGAGGTGAGACAGTTTTAAACTGACAGAGGGCAGGTTTAGATCAGATATGAGGGTGGTGAGGCCTTGGCACAGGCTGCCCAGAGAGGCTGTGGCTGCCCCATCCCTGCAAGTGTCCAAGGCGAGATGGGGCTTGGAGCAAGCTGGTCTAGTGGAAGGTGTCCCTGCCCATGGCAGGGGGTGGAATTAGACGGGCTTTAAGGTCCCTTCCAATCTAAACCATTCCAGGATTCTGTGATAATTGGCACAGCTCATTACATGTCAGGGTTACATGGAGCAAATTGAAGTGGGGGGATTGAGTAGCTCCCATCTCAGGTGGGCCTGCCCTGGCTGGAGTCCAGAAATGCAGGCTGGTGTGGGAAAGAGGCTCCTGGGATTGCTGGTGGTACCCAATCTCTTCCCTTTATTCTTTCTCCATCTCAGCAGGGTCAGTAGAGTGTATTGGTGGGGACAGAGACCCATCAGATACCACTGTTGATAGAACTGGGAACTGGAGCTGAAAAACTAATTTTTCTCTGGGAGAAAATAGAAAATAGCAGTTTAACCCAGCTCCCAGCTCCAAGAGCATTCCCGTCTCCTTCACCATGGCTGCAAATGGCAGCCCGTTGCCCAAGGGCGGAAATATTCGAGCTGAGCTTTTTTTTCTTTAAATTTAAATATGGCATTAGAAATGTCTTGTCCTTGAAAAGTCCTTTTCAGTTCTCTTTAGTGTTATTTTCCAAGCGCTTTTGCAGAAAAGTTTCCTTCCAGGTTAAACAAAAAGCTGAGAATTTGTGGTATTGTCAGGTTTTGCCTCTCCTATGTGAACAAACAGTCAGTTCAGGTAGATTCACATGTCTTTTGAGTAAAAAACCAGTTATTCCTTCCACAGTCTGCCAGATGTGCTTGACTGTGCTGGGTAAGCACTTCCCAACCCCCTGTGAGATGTGCATGGGGTGGGGGACTGGAGGGCTGGAGCTGTCACCCATCCCCAGGCAGGATGGGGCTGGTGAGGGCAAAGCAGTGACTGGGATAAAGGAGATGATTGGGATGATGATGGAAATGGCTGGGATGTTGGGTGAATGTCTGGGATGATGGGTTGACTCTGATGATGCATTTGACTGCAATGATGGGGATAACTGGGATGAAGATGGGGATAACTTGGATGATGAAGAACATAACTGGGATGATGGAGTTGACTGGGATAATGGGGATGACTTGGGATGGTGGTGGGGATGACTGGGATAATAAGGATGGCAATTTAGCCTCCAGCACTGGGGTTTTGGGCAAGATGCATCCCCCTCCAGGCTTGTTCTGAGGTTTCAACCCCCTGCACAGGGTGGGGCGTCCATCCTGATGACCCTCCTGAGCTGCAAATGAAGCTGCTGCTCCAGGAGAGAGGTTTATTGCCCACATTAGAGCAAACCATCCACTGCTGCTGATGGAGCTCCCCAGGCTGCCAAACCCATTGCAATTAAGTGAGTGCCTTGATTGGGAAGTTATGCACTTGAACGGAACAATGTGGGAGGTGTTGATGGAGAGAAGAGATGGGAGGAGATGGGGCAAGCACAGGGCAGCTCCGCATTCCAGTCTCGACTCCCAGGTAGGGACCCCCTCTCCAAACCTCTTGGAAAATAAATAAGTGAAAGAAAAGTGAATAATAAGTGAAAGAAAAACTCCCGGAGCTGCTAAAAGCTGCTGCCTGAAAGAGCCTGGCTTGACAAAGCCTGCGCCCAGGTGTCCTTGCAGCCTGTGCGGGAGCTGGTGGGGGGCTGATGGGCTTGGTGGGCATGAGGGCACTTGCAGCCCCGAGCTCAAAGCTGCAAATTACTTCCATGGGTATTTTTAAAAGCATCTGAGAATGCAGTGGCAATGGCAGTGCTGGTCAGAGCTGAGGTGGGGTGGGTGCTGGATGTGCTGTGCGGGTGGGTTTGGCTCCTCTGGAGAGGGATTTATTTGCGGTTTGGCTGTGCTCGGCTCGCGGTGTGCCCATTCACAGAGCTACGTACCAGGGTCCTGTGTCTGCATTTGCCAGCTCCTGGCACTCATGGACTTTGTGGCAAACTCAGTGTAGTCCCTGAGGTCCCTGACCCCTAGGATGTGCTCCAGCTGTTCTTGCAGACTGCCTGGATCCCAAGAGCACTGGGAGGTGGCTCTGGGAGAAGACCACAAGGCAAACACCCAGAATCTCCCTGGCAGTGATGTCCAAATCCGAGCCAATCCCATCTCACAGTCCTTTCTTGCATGGACACAGGTCTCCCCTAGTCCTGGCCTAAACCCTGACGACATGGAGGAACTCTGACAAGGACCCCTGGGAAACTCCATGTGGCTCTGGCCATGGAAGGGGCGAAGGCACATGTCTCCGCAGCCCCTCCTGTTCCAGGAGCTTGGAGGATGATATTTGCTCATTTCATGGGAGATATTCCCCATCCCTGGAAGTGTTCAAGGCCAGCTTGGATAGGGCTTGGAGCCACCTGGTCTAGTGGAAAGCACCCCTGCCTATGGCAGGATAGTGGAACAAGATGGTCTATAAGGTCACTTCCAACCCAAATCACTCTGTGATTCTGTGCTTAATTCCATCATCAGCTGGAAAATGGGGGCTAGAAGCTGTGGTGATGGGATCTGTGGATCTGTCAGGCTTGCTAAAGCCTGGCTAACGTGTGGTTATGCAGGGAGTATAATAGGGAGGATGTTGTTTGCACATGAAATCACTCTCTTTAAAATGCCTTCCCCCTCCTCTCTGAGCAGAACCACCTGGAGGGGGTCTAAGAACACTCATCCCTCACCCTGACATCACTCATGGCATCTGTCTCTGCTGCAATTACCTCCATTTGCTTTTTCAGACCAGGGCTCATTTTTAATGCCACTTTGAGTGGATGAAAAATCCCATTAGGGGTCAGGTCGGGTCCGTGAGTGACTCCCCCATCCCCTTCCCCATTGCCCACCCTCTTGGATGGTTAAAAACACACAGCAGAGCCCTGCAGAGAATGGGGAGCAGGGACAGCAGAGCCTGATACCAGGGTGATGAGCACTCCGGGGTGGCTCATGGACAGGTTTCAGGATGGTTTCCTTCCCTCCGGTGAGTCACCATAATTATTTATGCACAGACAGTGCCGGGCTGTGCTGACCTCCTGTAACAATAGCTATGGACTGAAAGGCATGGGGAAAGGAGGGTGGAAATGGTTAAAAAAATGTGAATTCTGGGGGGTTTGTTTAAATCCAGCCACCAGCTCTGGTTTGGTTCCAGGGTTTTGGCCAAGCTGGGGTTACAGCACCACCTGAGGCAATGGGAATTGGGATTACCCCACAAGTTCTGGGCCACCAGGATCAAGCCCCCTCCAGTGCAGAGGGGGTGGCTGCGAAGCCCAGGCACGCAGTGAGACCCTTCTGCTCCCTCTTGCCAGGCGGGAGGTGTAGGGGTCTGTGCCCTCACAGAGTGTGACTGCGAGTACAGCTCCATCCTTTGCTGCTGGCAGGGCTGTGGAGGGGCTCTGTCAGCCCTCACTGCTGGCACTGCTCCTGTGCTCTGCAAGATTTGACTTCATGGCCCTGATGCCATGAAGATTTTTTTGCCTTTTCTTGTATACCCCTGTTATACCTTTTTTACAACTTCTGTATTCTTAGTGCTTTTTGCCTCCATTCTTGGACTTGTTTGTCAAGACTAAACATTTTAGAAGCTTCGTAGCCGGGGATCAGTGTGCCCCAGAGCCCAAGGTCCTCTCCAGAACACATTCTGTAAGCTCAGATAGAACCATCCAGGGGAAGGCTCCTTGGGGAGGGGGGCTCACTCGAGCCTCTCATTAGGGAATTTCTGATAGATATGCTAATTAGTAAAATCTATGTTATACCAGATCTTTTAGGGGTCCGTTTTGCAGTGTGCATTTTGGTGCATTTGACCTGGACGTGTGCACCTGAGGATCCTTAAAATAAATACCAAGGTAAAATCCCTTTTCCCTTCTAACCGTGTATGACTCTTGATTTTAAGACCAGGAAAAGGCATCAGTCCCATTTTTCATGTCAACCCATCTTATCCAGGCAGGACCAACCAGTGTCTCACACAAAGGGACTGATGAGATTTTGTACCTTAGCACAAGTGCCAGGCTGGATACAGCAGCATCTTGCCATGCCCCATCTTTAAAATGGGGGATATTTGGGTCACATTGCTTGTCTTGGGGTGCAGAGACCCCGCAGACCCCCTCTCTGCCCAGGGAAAGCCTCACCACAGGTGCCAAGGTCTTGGATGGAGCCCAAGTGGGTCTCTCCCACATTAAGGGGACCAGAGGACAGCTCAGCTGTTGTGGGAGATGGGGCTGGGACATGCAGTTTCTGCTCTTTGCTAGGGAAAAACAGACGTCAGGCAGCTGCAGGAGGTGCCGGCACAAGAAGGAACTGGGAATGGGCTGGGTGGGTAATTCCCACTGATGGAGTGGGGTGGCAGCAGTGGGAACCCACCAGCCCCTGGCTGAGGCGGGGGTCTGGACCCACCCTGCAAACAGGGCAGCTCCCAGCCCGCAGCGTGACCAGCCCTGCGGCTTCTCTTCCTCACAAAAGACAAGGGGCACCCGCTTGTGTCTGTCCGTGCCCCCCAAACACAGCTCCCTTGCACCACCCGAGCTGCTCCAGGCACACATGGCCTCTGCTCTCACCCCTCGCACAGCACCTGCGGCCCCTCCCTGCCCTCCCTCACTTGCCCAGCTTGCACACGCACTGCTCCACACACATCACACCCGGCTCGATGCTGCCTGGGCACAAGCAGCCGATGCATACCCAACCCTGCTCCTGCTGCTGGCTCACTCTCGGAGCACACTCACACCTGGGGCAAACTCACACCCAGTGCAGACTCATACCTGGTGCACGCTTACTTCTGCTGGTTGGCACACGGCACACACTCACCCCTGGGCACACTTTCTCTTAGTGCAAACTCCCTCCTGGTGCACAGGCGATCCTGGTGCACACCCACTCCTGGTGCACACTCACTCAGTGCTACATCCCACACCTTCCATGTGCTGCACGCTCACCCCTGGCACACCTTGGCTCCATCGGTGCTCTCGCACTTGGGTGCCCACTCACCCCAAGTGCCCCCTCGCTCCCTGCACACACCCCACCCCTCGTGGGCAGCGGCCGGGGTGCCCAGCTCTCACCTGACGATGCCGTACATGACCAGGACGTTGCCCAGCAGCCCCACCACGCACACCACGGAGTAGAGCGCAGTGATGACGATGGCGATGAGGATGGATGTAGCGTTCTTGGCCCGCTGCGGGCCCGTGCCGTTGACCCCGTGTTCGGGCAGGGGGACCCAGGCGGTGCCGTTGCCCCAGGGGGTGGCAGTGGCCGTGGGCAGCACGGATGGCAGTTCCGCGGGCACATCCATGGTCACATCCGTAGGCAGCTCCATGGCCCGCGGGCGGCCGTGGCCCCGCTGGAACCGCCGGGCACATCCGAGCACAGCGGGTTCGAGCCCCGCTCCCGGCCGGTGACGCCGCCGCCTCCCGCACCCGCGCGGGCCGGGAACGCTTTATAAACCCGCGTGTCCCCCACGCCACGTGGGGCTGGGGGCGGCCCTGCTCGCCCGCCCGCCCCCAGCCCCCCCCCCCCCCCCCCGCCTGCACCCCTCCCTCTCCCTGCCTGCTCCCCAGATCCCTGCCTGCTATTCTCCCCCTTGCTCCCTACCTGTCCCCCCCGTCTCCGCCTTCCTCCACCTCGAACCCTGCCTGCCTTTCCACACTTGGCAGGTCCTTGTCTTCCCTCCAGGGTCCCTTTTTCCCCCCATCCCTGCCTGCCTCATCCCATGCTTCCATTCCTCCCGTCCTCCCCCACAGATCCCTCCTTGCGCCCCCCCCTCCCCTCCCCTCCCCTCCCCCAAGCCTGTCGCTCTCTCTCCCCATCCCTGCCAGCCTTCCTTCCCGGTTCTTGTCTTCTCAGCCCCTGCCTGACCCGCGCTCTCCCCAGTCGCTGCCTCCTTTCCTAGCACCCAGTTCCTTACCTGCACCCCCTCTCCCCCATGCCTGCCTCTACCTCCCCTCCCTGCTTGTCTTACCAACCCCCAATCCCTGTCTCTCCCCCCAGCTCCTCCCGGTTCCTGCCTCCCCCCCGTCCCTGCCTGTCGCCCATCCCCGGAGCCGGCAAAGGCTTCGGGGGCGGCCCCGAGCATCTGGGGGTTCCCGAACTGGAGGGGAAGTGCGATCGATCCCGGCTCTACGACTGTTTTGGGTTTTCTTTGTCTGTAAGAAAGCAGGGGGACAAACAGCCCCCTTGTCCACAAAGCAAAGCCGGGGTGTCTCCAGTTCCCTCTTGCCCTCTGCTTTTTCTTCCTCTCCTTCACTCTCCCCACCATGTGTTGTCGGGTTAGAGGGTGCTGGATGGGTTTGGGGGTGCTGAGAATGTCTTGGGAGGATGTTGCAGGGCAATTCAAGAGGGATATTGTGGGATGAGGGAAGGAATTGACAGGGTGCTGGGGGGAGAAAGATGCGGGAATGCTGAGGAGGGATTTGGGGAGCAATGTTGGGGGGATTTAGGAGGAATTCTTGGGAGGGAATAAGTAGGGATGCTGGGGGTGGTGCTGAAGAGGATTCCGGGGGGGCTTAAGAGGAATGCTGCTGCAGGCTAAGGGATTTAGGGAGATGCTGCAGAGTGAAGATGCAAACACAGACCCAGCAGCAGCACCTGCTTAGCAGAGCTGGGCTTTGTGGGATGTTGAGGGTCACCCTCCCCTTTCCAAGGATCTTTGCCAGCCATGGGGCAGGACCACCTTCCTCTGGCAAGGCTCCCCCTTTTCAGGGTCTGCAAAGCTGAGAGGCAGGAGCCTTACTTTTCCTGGAGCCCCACTGGATGTGGAGGCTGTGGGTACCCACATTTGGGGTGTCCCCAGCTCCTATTTGCTTTGGGAATGGATTAATTCATTGTCCTGTGCCCTGGGACAGAAGTGGCTCAGAGAGAGAGGATGATTTGCTACAATTTTGGGTACATTTGGCTCCAGAGGGACTGAGCAGGGGACACAGGACATGGAGGAGAGGCCAGCAGCTTGTTCAATCCTGGAGATGGAGTATTCAGTCTGCGCAGAGCTCTGCCAGCATCAAACTCCTGCAGTGCTGAAGCATCCAGACATTTCGTCAAGAGCCTCATAAAAACGCCCAGGAGGGAATTAATGGCTTTTCATTCATCCCGTGGTTCAGATGGTAACCAGCTCCAGGGCCCCTGAGCAGGGAGGCAGGAACAATGTGCTGTGGGTTTCTGTCCTCATGGTGTGAGGTGGCCATGGTCCTGGCTTTGTCCCACAGGGCTGGTGGGATGGGTAAAGGCAGGAATTGGGAGCACAGGGATAGATTTAATAAGAATATCTTGGTCGTGCGTTTCAGATGCATCAGTCTCCTTACCTGGAGGGTGTTCCCACTCCTGCAATGGTTTTACAAGCCCAGGCAGGACAGAGGGGGATGTCCTGCATCTGTGTGTGGTCCAGAATACAGGATTTAAACACCTTCCTGGCTGAAAACAGTGTCCCAGACCCAGAGCAAGGTGTTGAGTATCTGCTGTGCCCAGCTCTGACGCAGGCCGGCTGCTGATCTCTCCCAGCGGGAAGGAAACATCAGGTTGGGGAGTGTAAAATAGCTTTTAGCGTGGCTGAGGAGCTCTCTGGAAGAGAACTCATCCCTTCACTTGGCTCCCGGCATGGCCAGAGCCCTCACACTGACCCTTTTCCAATGGGTTATCTGCAAACGACTCATCATCCTGGCAGGTTCCAGCAAACACGTCCTCTCAGCTCAGCTACAGCACTTCTTTATAAATTTTTTTCAGCTGGAATGTTAAAAATAAACCCAGTGGACACATAAAACAAATGGAAAATCTTTAAAGGGCTTCTGTGTTCATCTGCCTGCTCTCAGCTATTGCTGCTCCAGCTGCCAAGCCCAGCTGCTGCCATAGATGGAGTTCTCAAAATTGGGGAAACTGAGGCAGAGGAGGCATGTTGGAGGGGAGACCATCACCCTGTTGCAGTGTATGGAGCCTGGTGGGTCTGGCAGGTCCTGACCCCCAGAACTGGTGCTGGGAATTCTGTCTGCATCCTGAGTTTGATCGATGCCACTTTATCTTCCCTGGGAGGGTGGCGAGGCCCTGGCACAGGGTGCCCAGAGAAGCTGTGGCTGCCCCATCCTTGGAAGTGTCCAAGGCCAGGGTGGATGGAGCTTGGAGCAGCCAGGGATAGTGGAAGGTGTCCCCACTCATGGCAGGGGTTGGAACTGGATGAGCTTTAAGCTCCCTTCCAGTCTAAACCACTTTGTGATTCTGTGATCTTGGATCAAGTCCTGCTCTCCTGCGAGGATTGCTTCTCTTAGGAAATTCTCTGTGGCAATGCCTTAGCTCTTAATTTCTCCCCCACACCCTGAAAAAGAAATAATATATCAAACTGAGGTGGTGAGAGCAATGCTGAGGCTGTCGAGGAGCACAATTCATGTTGCTCCTTTGCTTGCTGAGCTGAGGTCCATCCAAGAGGATTTACAGCTGGAGCCACTAACGGCGGTGCTTTGATTTACTCAGAAGCTGCAAACTTGACAGTGTATTTCACGGTGAGAAGACCCTCTTCTCTGGAATTTATTTGTTTTAATTAAAATGGACATAAAAATAATGTGCATGTGCTGCGAATCTGCTCTGATGGGACTCCAGTCAAAATCCATGGCAATCTCTGGAGGTTAATGGAGGAGGAAACAGGGGAGATGAGTTCTCCATGAATATTTTTGGGAATTCAGAAGGACACTGAGACTCTCTAAGTGCCCCTCACCTTGCCGTGATACTGTTAGGGAGAGCCTTGCACTGGAGCTCTGATGGCGCTGGGACGGCTGTGTCCTGTGCTGAGGTGGGAGCCAGGGCAGCTCTGCCAGGTATAGAACTATGATAGAAATATACAGATATCTAAAATACAAATACCTAAAACTATTTTGATAATTTGATATAATTTCCAGTTTGGCAGCCAGCTTGAGTCCTGCCTGTGACATTTCAGAGTTGTGATGCAGAGAGGGGAAACTCCATTTCTTATTCCCCCTCCATAGTGTCTATCTTCATAGAATCACGGAACGATTTAGGTGGGAAGGGACCTTAAAACCCGTCTAATTCCACTCCCTGCCACTAGACCAGGTTGCTCCAAGCTCCACCCAGCCAGGCCTTGGACACTTCCAGGGACGAAAGTGTTCCATTTTTAATGGATTTTTGCCCCAAGTCTGAAGAAGCAGTGCTGGGAACACCAGGTGCATTGGCTTTCAGTTGGGGTGAGGGTGGTTTTTGGCAAGAGGAGCAGCCCTCAGTGTCAGACCGTGGGCTCTCCTGCTTCCCTTGCAGTCCCTGTGCTGCTCTCTTGCCTCCCAATGCTACACAAGCAGGATTTTTTTTGTGCAGGGTTTTGTTTTTAGAGCAAATACTGTGCAAACCTGGAGCTCAGCATCTGCAATCAATCCTGGGGATGGGGATTGGCTGAAATGCCACCATCAGTGCTGCATCCTGGTCCCAGTGTTGTCCATAGGAGGATGTGTAACAGGAACTGGGAGAGGGATCATGGTGTGGGAGAGATCTGGGCTAACCTGGGAGACCTGGGCAGAGCAGAGCCAGTGCAAAAAGGTGGAGTCTCATCAGGCTGAGCGGATGGGATTTTCCAGGTCAAAGATGGGAAACTGGAGATGGCATGTAGGCTCCCACAAAGCTGGAAATCCAGGCAAGTGCTGCACCTCCCAGAAAACAACATGTGAAAAGAGCAGGGCTGTGTTTGCACCATCCATCCGTCCATCCATCCATCCATCCATCCGTCCATCCATCCATCCTTCTATCCTGCCATCCTTCCATCCTTCCCCTTATAGAAGTGATGCATCAACCCTTGCAGAGGGATTTACCAGCCTCCCCTCCTCCCCCTGAGCTGCTGTCACCATTCTCCAGGGTCTGATCCCACCCATCTCAACTCAGAAAACCAAGTAGTCAGCACGATGGGGGCACCAGGATGGAGCTCAGCTTGTGATGAACCACTTTGGGGGGGGGGGCATTGGCATCTAGCTCCCCTCATTTTTAAGGATGAGCCAGGACATGTGCAGAATCACACCTTGGGGAATTGCAGCAGAAAACGTCACTTTGTTTTCTGTAGAACTGAGATGTTTTGGGGCTTGGGAGAGAATGGACCAGGTGCTTGATGAGCATCAGCCCAACTGCACTGGTAACCACCGAGCTGCAAGTCCAGGCTGCTCCCCCATCTCCCCAGGGCTCATCACTTTCCCTTCCTCCACTGACAGCTCCAGATAAATCGGCCTTGAAGAGGAAAATGGGCTGATTTGTGTGTTTTGTTTTCCCATGTCAACATATCTGAGTGTTTTCATACCTTGCGGGGCAGCTGTTGCAAAGAACAAAGCCCATCCGTCAGGGGAGTTAAAATTAGATGAGATCCTTCTCTGCCTCACCATTCTGCGTGGCTGCATGTGAGGTGGGGGGTTTGCAGCTTTATTTCCTCAGCATTGTGTGTGGAGAGGCTGTCTCTGAGGGCAGGGTGTTTGCACACTGTGATGGCCAGAGTCTGGGTTGAGTCCAGAGGCTGGATGGAAAAATCTCTGCTCACCACCTTGCAGGAAACAATCCCTCTCCCAGAGGTCGGTGATCTCTTGAGAGTGATGCCACCAGTATCCCTGAGATGTTATTGGGACATGAAAGGAGCTGTCCCACTGCTGGGCTCGAGCTGGTGACAGTGCCAGCCTGCCCCATGCCCGCTGCTCCTACCCAAGGCTGGGGGCAGCGGGGCTCCTTACAAATACAGGGTGAATGCATCTGCTGGTTCATCCTTTTCCATGAAAAATGCCTCCAAAAAGATGATTATTTATTTGGAGGGGTTAATGAGCTCTTTTCCTTCACTCAGGCTTGTGCCTGGCCTCGTGGCAGTGACAGGGACGGGGACAGCAATAGCGAATGGCTCGTGGGCACCAGGCTGTGCTGGCAGCAAAGGAAGGACGGGCATCACACCCCATCCCCAGGGAACTCAATACCCATGGGAGCCTTTTCCCCTGATTGTTGCTTATTTAGGTGTTTTCACCACCCCACTGCCCCCCTCTGTGCTGCCTTTGTCTGACAGTGGAGCACTGATTGGGAACTGGCAGTGTCTCCCTGGATTTTGGGGAGCTGGAAGCCTGAACTGTGCCCCCCTCAGCTGGCGCTCAGAGGTGGCAGCGCTGCTTCCATCCGATGCGCGTCGGGAGCATTAACAGCCTGTGAGTCATCTCATAAATGAACCATCGTGGGAAGGGGGGGATCCAGGGCGGGATTGGGCTGCAAAAATAAAGCTTTTTGCTGCTGGTGGAAGGAATTGGTGTCAATGTGACCCCTGGGCTCACCGAGGGGCTGGGTTTTCCTGGGAGCAGGTCCTTTGAGACTGAGACATGGGGACCATGTGTCCTGGTGCCTGGGGCTGGTCGTGACATGATGGGGGGCCAAGGACCCTGTGCACATGGACAGACACACATGTAGCACTACCACGGGACAGAGAGGAGTGGTAGGGCTGGGTTTCCCAAGGGTTAAGGTCTGTTTGTCTGTCTCCTGTGAGTCTGACAGGAGATTTGCCAGTGTCTGTTACTGTACCAGCATGATGGGGGTTAGACCCATGCCAGATGGGGGTTAAACCCCTCGGGCCACCTTCAACCATCCTGTTCATGGAGGAGACAGGTTTCCTTCTCAGCATGTAAGTGTTACATTTTCTGCAGCTTTTTAGCTCCAAGCCACAGAGCAGGGGGGATGGTCCTGCCATCACCCACAGGCCTGGGTGCCAGTGCCAGGATGGGATGGATACGTGGCTGTTCAGCTTTTTGATTGACCTCCTTGGAGGGCTCTGGAGATGTTGGGGAGATAGCGGGTCTTGTCTTTGATGTTGGGAATCCAGGTCAGCTGCAATCCTGCTTCTCTCTAACTGTGCCAAATCGGAGAGCGCAGCTTATGTGCCTCTTGCTCTGGACTCAGACCCCGGGTCTTCCCTCCACTTCTTCATGCTCCTGCAAAAGTCCGTGGGGTGATTTGGTTTGGGGCTGGGAGAGGACAGGAAACCTCCTTTCAGTGGAAACCTGGTGGAAAATCACAGGAAGGTTTGAATCAGTTTTGGTTTGGGGCTGAAGGATTGAGATTTGACTGATTCGGATCTGGAGGCATCAGGCGCTGCAGAAAGAGCATCAGCTCCCACCAGCTTTTTGTTTTTGTGCCAGTCATTCTCTGCCAGGACCCAAGATGTGGAGGCCAGGGAAGCAATGGCATGGGAGCAGTAGTGGTTACAGGGTGTTTTAAACATGTGATTAAGGCTATTTCCTGGTTATCTTGGAGCTCTCCATATCCTGTGCTTGGTTTGGGCGGGGCAGCTGCCTGGCTGTGGGGCAGCACAGGGACCAGCGTGTCCCCTCACAGTGTGGGCTCACAGTCAGCAGGTCCCGAAGTGACGCTCAGGTTTACAACAGGATCCTGGGAGGTTTTGAAGATGCTCAGCAGGTCCTGAAGGCAGGAGTTGTTCAGGGAATCTGGCTGCAGCATCCCTCACCTGCATGGCTTTGGTCCTGGATGTCAGGAGGTGTGATGGACGGTTCAGCACTGGGGCAGGGCTCATTCCAAAAAGCTCAGTAAACCTCAGGATTTTTCCTTGACAGTTTGATCAAGCTCTGAAGGGCTCAGGAGCTGAGATCGGCCAGAGCCAGGCTGGATGCAGCTGTGGCCAGAGACAGAGCAAAGCTCTTTGGTCACCAGCTGCCTGCTTTACACCCAGCTCATCCCTGACTTGTCTGAGCTGGATCTCCAGCAGAAAAGCCAACAGCATCACTTGTTTGTTGGTGATGGACATTCCTGGTGATGCCGCCCCTGATGCAGCTGCCTCCAGAGATTCCTCCTCCAGCCCTTTATCAGCACTGGGGATCTTGCTTCGCTTCAGTTCCCAGCATGATACCATCAGGTGCCTGCTCCCGTCTGTCCTGGCTGCTCCTAGGAGAGCACCCAGGGAGGGCAGCATGCCCTCCATCCACAGGGACACAGATGGTGGCTGCCCAATGCTGTATTTTTCCAAGGCCACCTGCTTCCCTCCCTGCTGCCAGGGGCAATGCCAAGCCATGGGGCAGAAACTCTGCCAGCATTCCCAGTCCATCAACCAGCACTGGGAGCCTCTGGAGGGCAGGTGGGATGGCACAGCTCTTCCACGGTCATGGTGTTACCCAGGGAAAAGCAAGAGGCATCAGGAAAAGGAGTTGAAACCCATCAGTGCTGGGTCTTAGAGGAAATCTCTGGCTCTGTTTGTACCCTGCCACGAGAGCGCCACTGACACCCCAATGTTGGATGCTTTGCCCATGCTGGGGTTGGGCTCCCAATCCAGGATGAGGACAGGGAACAGGAAAGAGCTGGAGGAAGAGGAGTAGCGACAGCAAAGGCTGCTGTGCTCAGCCTCTCCCAGCTTCAAAGGCAGCTCCTCCTCCTCCAGCCTCTCCAGCCTGCAGAACCTCAGACAGCTGATCAGAGAAGGTGATTTCTCTCCCTCTTTTCTTTCTTCTTCTGAAAGGCACAAAACCCCCTCTTTCACCCCCTGTATCTTGTACACGTGCTGGATCTTCCTCCCACCCTCTCCCACTCTTCCTGCCTAGCAGGAAGCCAGGGCAGACTCCAGCCACGTCATTGTTTCCTTCCTGAATGCCTCTGCTTTGGGAAGACATTTTCAGGGAAGATTTCCTCTCTGATTATCAGATTGAGGTAATTTTTTTTTTCTTAAGACCCCTTTTAGAGCTGCAAACCTGCTGGGCTCAGCTGGGCTGTCCCCAAGGAGCACTTGGCCAGCCCGGCCTGTGGTTAAATGAAGACTAGTAATAAGGAAAAATTGAAAGCGGTGATTTAATGATTGGAACAGCTCTTCTTCCACAGCTATCTGTCTGCCTATCTAAATATAGATATATATTTTCTAAACACAAAGTGCCAACATCCCTGCTCCAAGATGGGTGAAGCAGCTGGGAGCCAAACACAAGGATTTAAAAGAGCAATATTAAATAACTGATGTCCAATGAAAGCCTTAGGCAGAAGGAAATGCTCTGCCAATAGATACTTGCTTATATGGAGAGGAAAACAGCTGGAAACAGATTTTTTCCTCTCTCTCAAGGTTTCAGCTTCAGCAGTTTGAGGGAGAGGATGTTTGATGTGTAAATCCCTTCCTGCTGTCAGGTTTGGCAGAGGCAGAGCCACGTCAGGAGCAGCCCTGGCTCAGGGAGGTGTTGGCTTAGATAAAATTTTGTTGATTTAAAGGATTTTTTTTTATTTTTTGGGTTTTTAACTTGCCCTTCTTGGCTTGCCCTCCCATGGCACAGTAGGGAGCAAAACTTGTTTGGGGGTGCCCACAGTTCCCAGGAGCTGCCCTCCTGTCCCCACTGAGAAGCAACACATCCATATGGATGTGGCAGGATGACTGGGAGCACTGGAGCAGCAATGTTGCCAGGGATGAAGGAAGGCAGTGTTTGCCTGTAACCACCTTCAAGGTGATGGTCCAACCTAATTCCCAATCCCAGAGTGGATTTTTCCCATCAGCCTGACGGAAAGACCCATCCTCCTCCCTTCTACTAATAATTGCACTCCATTAACAACTAGAGTGTTCTAGGCTAAACGTTCCCATTTCTCTCATAAATGAGGCCCTTCTTGCCCACCCAACAGAACAACATCCCCTCTTTCCTGAGGCTGTGGGACCAGAGCTGGGGGTGGGTGCCAAAGGGACAATTTCTATTCCTTGCTGTAACCAAGACGTCTTCTGAGCGAAGCAATTTTTCCTCTTGCCTTGTGCTTCTACCTTCTCCGTATCCAAGCACAGCCCTCGGAGGGCCTGGATGACTCACCACGGCAGAGATGTCAGGGCATTAGCACGATTCCTCCCTGGGCTCTGCATCTCCCACCGCCAGGAGTTTTTATATTCCAAACATCTCTTCTGCCACGAGGAAATGTCACATTTACCTGCAAAATGGCTGGGCAGAGGGAGCACGTTGAGGGAACAGCAGGGATGGGTGCTGAACCAGGGAGGGTGGTGTAGGGATCAGAGGGATGCGAGGACACATGGAGCGTCACAGCCTCGCTGATGGCAGCATGACACGCATCTCCCCAGTGCAATTAGTGCCCTCATCCCGAGTTACAGCCAGGAGCTGCAGCAGGTGCCTCCTCCATGGCTGCTCTGTCGCCCCTTTCCCCACAGCCTCAGCACTGTGGCGGGTGCAGTTGGTTCACTAATTACATGCCATGCCCAGGCAGGCTGCTTTGCACAGTGCTATTAATTAGCATTTGCTTCCCTGATGGTTGCTGACCCTACCAGAGTCGGGAATAAATTGGCTGCTGTGGGTAATGGGCTTGCTGCGAGTGGCTGGCGGTGGCACAGCTCCTGGGTAATGGTATCGTTACAGGACGAGCTATTTATATCCCCATTTTGGAAAGACAAGGCGGTTTGTTGGAAGAATGTGGCCCTCGGCTTCCGGGGACCTTGGAGAAAAGGCAAAGAGCTGAGACAGTTGGGATTGTTCAGCCTGGAAAAGAGGCTTTGAGGTCACCTAGTTGTGGCCTTCCAGTGCCTGAAGGAGCTGACAAGAAAGGTGGAGAGGGACTATTTACAAGGGTCTGGAGTGACAGGACAAGGGGGAATGGCTTTCCACAGCCAGAGGGCAGGGTTAGATGGGATATTGGGAAGAAATCCTTCCCTGTGAGGGGGGGGAGGCCCTGGCACAGGGTGCCCAGAGCAGCTGTGGCTGCCCCATCCCTGCAAGTGTCCAAGGCCAGGTTGGACAGGGCTTGGAGCAACCTGGTCTAGCAAAAGGTGTCCCTGCCATGGCAGGGAGTGGAACTGGATGAGCTTTTAAGGTCCCCTCACACTCTAACAACTCTGTGATTCTGTGACTGTGGAAGGGGGCACAGATATGGCTGGGGGAAGAGCTTGGGACCTGTCCAACCTGCCCTCCTGGGGCATTTTTCCCCAATAAATAATTGACATAGGGCTGGAAGACTCTGGGATGGTGCAAAGCAGGTGGAAAGATACCTTGGGGACATTACAAGCAAATCAGGGTTAGAAAATGTGCAAAGAACATTTTTCCTCTGCAACACAAGCCCTGCCCAGTCCACGCCTTTGGATGCAGAGGATCACGGAATGGGGATGAGCCTGAATATCCCATTGAGCCCCCCAGGCCCCTCCTCTTCCCATCACCTTGGGTGCTCTACCTGCACTAAACCTGTCCTAAACCATGTTAATCTGTAGAGCAAACCCTCCCTGCTCACCAGCGCTGTCCTCCAGCCACCCGGCACTTCATTAAATCACTCAAGATTAATCTGCGGCTCCTAATTGCCGAGCGCCCGAGAGCTCCTGGCAGGGAGGAAAAAAAGTGTCAGGCAAAAAAGCCAACGTGTTTTTTTTTCTCTGCAATATTTAGGTCAACCTACTGATGTGGGAAGCACAGGGGATGGGAATTTGTGCGGTTTGAGGGAGTTGGGGGGTTTTACAGCATTTATTGGAGTTTTTCCCTGGTGTCTCCTCCATCCTGTCTGTAAGAGGGAAGAGTGTGCATGATTCCAGCTGAAAGTGAGGAAAAATTGTATTTCGTGGAGACATTTTTGCTTTTAATGGGGGATCTTTGCTCAGTTCTCTGCCTATTCAGCTAAAGACAAGCACTGTGATCTTAGGAAGGCTGAGATCAAAGTGCTCTGCAGACTCAGCAAACCTCTCTGGCCAGGAAACAAAAGGGCACAGGGTTTTTCTTTAGGAAAAGTATACTCTGTAATTTTCCACGCAACACATTTCACTTTAGAAATAAAGGCTTGGGTCCAGTTTGGGCTCATTCGATGCTTTTAATCATCACAATGCCTGGGCTGCAGAATCACAGCCATACACCTTGACAAATCATTTCCTTCCAATGGACTGCAAACACTGCAGATGAAAACTGATTTTCCTTTTTTTTTTTTCAGGAAAAACACACCAAAGCAAATACCCAGTCAGCTCAAATCCATGGCTTTGCTCAGAGTATTTTGGCTTGCTTGAAGATCCAGGCTGGATCATGTGGCTGTCCTGGGCAATCACTAATTTTTTCAGAGCTGCTCCAAAGCAGTTGAATCACTCACATCAAGGCAGAACAATGAAAGAGAAAGGAAATTCCATTTGTATCCCAGCCTGGGCCTGGAACCAGAACTGGGAGGCTCAGCAGTTTTTTCCTCCTATTTCAGTGTTGTTTGTGTGTCATTCAGTGCCTGGAGTGTCCTGCCAGATACCCCTGCCTGGTTCCTCCAGGTGTTTCGAGACCACCACTCCACTGCATCCTTTGACAACCGCCCCTAAGGAATCCAGACCCAAAGTCCTGCATCCCCCATCTTCCCCTGCTCCTGTAGCAGAGGCAGCACTTTGTGCTTAGGAAAACCAATGCTTAGGGGTTTATTAAAACAAAAAGCTGAATAAAAAGCTCAGAGTTTGGAAGGCTTTGGCTGAGCCACAGCTCAAAGTAAGTGCAGCAGCTGAGGTTTCCCTAAAAAATTTAGGTTCTATAAGCTCTTGCCTTCACTTAACATCAAGTCCCAGGCTGGTGCAGGATCTGCTTGGCTTTTGGGGTACTGACCAGCCTTCTGGGATTTGGGGAAGAGCTGTTGGAGTCCAAGTATTGGGAGGCACATCGGGCACCTTTCCCAGGTCACCAAGGGACAGGGAGTTTTCTGGACTACCCCTGACCCCTACAGCACCCTCTGCATCATTTCTGCCTTCCCTAAACCACCCAGTGCTGTGTTTTCCTGCTTTCTAAAGGAAGTCATCCCAATTCCTGAGCAGGGCTGTCTCCTTGCCCTGTGCCCACCATGCTGAGCATCACCCCATGACATCACCCGTGAGAGCAGTCATGATGTGGAGGTGGGAGTGATGGGTAGTTTTCCCAGGAGATCTGAATCCTGTCTACTGACTACAGCAAAGTGAGTCATGTCGAGAGCCTGTGGCTTTCACCAGATAAGTATTGCATGTGGGTTTGAGATCTGGGGAGGCAGCGAGCGCCTGTGCCTAAGGGATCATTACCTGTTGATTGGAAGTAAGCATGGGAATGGGCAGGGGAATCTGCTCAGTTTGTCACAGAGGCTGCCAGTCATGGAATCATGGAATGGTTTGGGTTGGAAGGGACCTTAAAGCTCATCCAGTTCCACCCCTTGCCACGGGCAGGGACACCTTCCACTATCCCAGGTTGCTCCAAGCCCTGTCCAAGCTGGCCTTGGACACTTGCAGGGATGGGGCAGCCACAGCTGCTCAGGGCAACCTGTGCACAGCAGGAGCACTGGGACCCACACAGAGAGGTAAAGACCGGCTCCAAAACTGCTTTAATTCAGTTCAGTTCAGAGACACGAACCACCACCAGCTACTTCCTTTCCAAGAAGCCCAAGTGCTTGGGAATCCCTGGCTGAGGGTCCCTCCAGGATCAGCCATCCTGGTGATGGACAGGATACGCCACCTTCCGCTCCATCCCTGTGCACAGAGTCCTGCCACTGTGCTTTGGGGGTTGGTGACCGGGGCCAGGGGAGTTATAGATGCATAAAGTGAGAGAATGGGGAAATGGGGTTGCCAAGGAAACCACAGAACAGCAAAGTGCTGATTTTTTTCTCAAGGCTGGAAAAATGCGGGGGAGAAGGGCAGCGGCAAAGCCCTGTGCTGTGGGCGAGCTGGGGGGGCTGGAGTATGGGGGGGTGACCCCTGGGCAAGCCAGGATTGCAAAGTAAAACTGGCCATGTGCCAGATTCTGTGGAACAGGGTGTCCCTGAGGTGGCTGAGGGCAGTCCCTGGGGAAGGGATATGGTCTGGTGGCATCTGTAGTGGCTGTCCTCTCACGGGGAAGCCTGGCTGGGGTTGGACACTCTGTGGGGTTATTTAAAGTGTTGCAGGTTGGAGGTTGAGTATAAAAACTCCATCAGATAGAAGACTGAGCATCTCACTGGAGTCACCATCCCTGGAGGGATTTAAAAGATGTGTCGATGTGGCACTGGGGACAGGGGGTTAGTGGCAGGCTTGGCAGTAGTGGGAGTGCAGTTGGACTCAATGATCTTGGGGGACTTTTCCAACTGAAATGATTCTGTGATTCGTGCAGAGACAGGCAGGGAGAGGCAGGGAGTGGCACCAACCTCTGGTGAAGCTTTGGAGCATCCAAACCTGAAGCTTCAGGGTGGGTAAATCAACCCCTGGCAGGGACCGTAAGGGCCTCTCCATCGTTGCATGGTCACGACCAGCCCCAGGTGGGGCTGGAGCTGTGACAGAGGCCCTGAGGGCTCTTGTCTGAACCTCCTGCCTGCAGAAAGCAGGGGGGAACCAGTATTAGCATTTGCTGGTGCAGCCATGGTTCCACCTCTCCAGCACTGATGAGAAATGAGAACTGAAGTGCCCACTTCCCCAAAGTTCAAGAGAGAGCTGAGTGCTGGCAGGAGGGGCAGCTGCAAGGGATCTTCCCTGCTCCTCTTCCTTGCCAGGCTGGGGGATGTGGAGGGGAGGAGGGGACCATCATTTGGGGAGGAGAGAGGGGAAAGCTCCAGGGACCTCTGGAGCTGAGGGGTGGGGAGGGGATGGCAGGATATCCTGGGGGGCTCAGTCCCCAGTTTGGGACTGAAAGTTTGGGAAGTGGATTTTTTAAATACACACACACACACACACACACACGCACACACACGTGTCTGTGCCCTTCCTGTGGAGCAGGTCAGAGGCTCAGCCTGGGGAATGGAGCCTGTAAAGAGCTGCACACCAGAGAGCCCCTCACTGTCCCCTGCCCCAGTGGCACCCACTGTGCTGCAGGGGGACACACACTGCACCCCTCCAGAGGCTGGAGCATTCCTCAGGACCATAAGTTCCTCCAGCCCAGGCAAGTGGAAAAGCTCTCCCTGGGTGTGGGGGGGACACCCTTTCATGGATGTCAGTGGAGCCTCTGCTCTCCCAGCTCCCCAGTTGGCCTCTCCCCTTCCTCCTCTGGGATTTCCCAGGGAACCTGGGGAGGGGGCAGAGGGTGACATTTTCTCTGGGGACATCCACAGGGGGACAGAAGGACACAGAGGGATGCTAGGAGATCCATCGTAACACGTTTGGAGTTCGGCTCCCTCTGGTATCACTTAAACACCTTTATTAGACTGAACTGCAAAAAAATATAGATCCAAATCCCCCCGTTTCAACCTTGTCCCAGGCAAATGTGCCCTGAGGCACCCTGGGGGCAGCTGGGAGTCCCAGTCCTGCCCTTGCTGTGCTCCCCTCACAGCTCAAGGTCACACTGATGTTTTATTCATCCCCTACAATCCGCTATATTCCTTAATTGCAGCCACACGCACTGTCACAAGCATAAATAATTGCCTTGGAGGCTCATTAATCACTTCAGCATTCTAACGAGCACCACAGCCCAGAGAGCTCCCTCAGGGGGCTCAGGGGTGGTGAGGATCCCCAAACACAGAGGGTTTAGCACCCAAGTCTGGCTGCAAATGCACTGCCTGTCAAAAAATTCACACCTCAGCCCAAGATTAAAACATTAATGATAGGTTAATTAACAGCTTCACCATCCTTCTCTGCTCTCACACTTTGGCTCACACAAGCATGAGAACAGCACCCTCATCCCCATCCATGGTCACCCATGGTCACCATGACCTTCCGGTGTCCCCATCAGACCTCACTGCCACTGGAAGAGGCTGGTGGTAACGAGGGATGGGCTTGGTGCCACAAGGCTCCATCCCAGAACTCCTGTAGCCAAAGGGATGTCTCCCAGCTGGTCCCTGATGCCTTGTACCTGGAAAATCCTTCCAGCCGTTGGTGGAAGTTCTGCCCTGCCATGGGGCAGCCTGCAGCATCCAGACCAAGCCAGGGAACTGTTCCAGCCTTAAGGTCTTTAATCACCAGTCAGGTGACAGATGAGCATCAAGCCATGATTATATCCCAGGCTGGGGCTGATGGATTTGAGATACGTGTCGGAATTTGGTGAGGGATCTTGGAGGACCTGGAGGCTCGAGCTGGGGAGCTATAAACTTGAGACAGAGGTCCCAGACCCACCTTAGGAAACAGTCTGTGCTGCAGAGATAGTTCACACCTTTATTACTCTGGCTGGAGGGGTTTTTCCTCACTCCTCTCCCTGCCATCCTTCCTATTTTTTCTGGGACACAGTGCCTTGAAGCCAGGATGATGGTCCATTTGTCACAGAGCAGAGGGACACGGCGGCATCCCAACAGCATCTGGAGCAACCATCCTGTCCCCTCCATGTCCTCCCTCTGTGTGCACTTAGGTGAGGAAGAAGGTGTTTGGGTTAAAACCTGGCCCTCTCCCACCCTCAGCTCCCAGGCATAGCCCCATGTCCATGGGGCAGTGTCTCTCCTGCTCCCAAATCATCCAGATTTCTCTCAGGGAAGGACATGCTGCCCAGGTTGTACCAGTCTCCCTTTCCAGGAATGAGTCTGATCCCAGTGGGATCCCAGCACACCCCAATCAAAGGGCAGGTATTTGCAGGGAAGAACCACTGAATTCGCATGGACCTTCTCGAGCCAACTTGACTTTGCAGGAGGCCGGCTCCCCAGGATGTTCGAGGGAGCCCAATGCAAGGGAACAAAGAGCTGGGGTTTAGGGACTGGTGCCACCCTGCCACCCTCCTCCCCACCCCAGCTGCCCAATATGGTGTCACAGCATCTTGTCTTGCACCACGTTCCCTCCAGCCCAATCGCCGGCAGCGTCAGCAGAACTGCAGGAGAAGCAGAGCCCAGGGCAGGTGGTGAGCCCTCACCCAGTCCCCAAAGCCCGACTTCAGGGGGCTCTGCCACCTCTGAAGGCTAGGAAAGGGTCGGGTTGCCCAGAGCCTCTCCCCAGATGGTTACAGACCTTCCAGCGGTTCCCACACTCGTTGCACAGCACGAATGTTGTCATGGGCTCGTCGGCGCTGCGCGTCTGTACCTGGGGTGGAGCAGCAGCACACCAGCTCAGCAGAGACCCTTCTGGTGTGCCCCAAACCAGGGTCCCCTGGGGACCAGGCCTGACCTGGTTGTACGTGCAGTTCTTCTTCCTGCATTTGCCGCACTGGAAGAGGTCGGTGACGGTGCCGCCTGTCTTGGCCATCTGGTGCTCCCGGATGGCCTCCTGGGTCATGGCATTCCGCAGCTTCTTCAGCTCATCACTGGCCATCTCCTGCCACCGGCATTGGCCCGGATGGGTCAGTGTGGCCATGGCTCTGCTCACAGCCAAGTACCCCATCCTCTCCCAAACCAGGATTAATCCTGTTCTCTGTTTGCTGGAGGGCTCAGACCCACCCAGGCAAAAAAATCACTCCATCCTCAAACTAAAACTGCTACCTCCAGGGATCTGTCTCCCTGAAACTGGGCTTCTGAGGACCCCGATTTGTGGACCCTGGTTGAGGAGGGCAAATGGGGACTCTCCAGCCCGATTCCTGCCAGTGTGACATCCCACAGCCAGATCTGTGATGCGCTGGGGGTCTGTAGGGCTCTGAGGGGACCCGGCAGTGCTGCCAGCTTTCTCCCAATGCTCTCTGTGCCTCATCCAGCACCGGGGTGGGACGGGGATGTGCTGGGACAACCCCACTGTGGACAGCACCAAGCCAAGACCCAGCACTTGGGCAGCACGGAGGCAGCATGGATGAGATCCATGGGCACCACCACCTCACTTCCCACCTCAGCAGTCATGCGGGCGATGAGGCCAGGCTCAATGGCCCCGCACAGCACGTTCCTCCGCAGACCAGGGTTCTTGGGGTCCTTCAGGTTGCTGATCCTGCTCCGCACCCGGTTGCGATACTTCATGTCTGTGCTCTTCAGCTCCTGGAAGATATGTGGGGTCTGTCAAGGAATCAAGGGGGCAAGGTGAGGAGATGCCAGCTTGGGTGGTGCTGTCACCAGGGCCAATGGTCATGTGGAGGTGGCTGATCTCAGTGGGGCTTTTCCTCCCTGTGGGAAGCGTCCTCATCCTTGGCTTTAGGAGGATGAAGCACAGCTTGAGATGTGGAGAGGAAAATGACTTTGCATTGCCTTGGAATGTCTAACATCCAGGTGAGGCTGTCACCTCAGGGACTGTCACCAAGCCCTGTGCTGGGACAAAAGTTCACGGTGCAGAGGACTCGGTCTACTCCCTCCTCCCAAAGAACAGGGATATGGACAGGTTGATGTAGCAGCTTTGGGCACAGAGTCTGGGATGCACCAAAAAGTGCACCCAGGAGGGGAACCACCCTGGGGTTGGTTCCAGTCTCAGGGGGCTGCCAGGAGAACCTCAAGCCTTGAGCTGGGGGTAGGCAAAGGTGGCTCCATCCTGGCCAGCATGGCACAGCCTGGATGTTGTGACAGACTGGGTCTGGCAGGAGATACAGGCACCTACAGCAGGCTCAAGGAAAAAGCTTTGGCTGGGTTTGGATTTATTTCCCCGGGAATGAAGGCAGGTCCCCGACCAGAGGGGCCTGGGGGGAACACACAGACCCCCGCGGGTGCTCAGGGGATGCTTTGCTCAGCATCAGCTCCAGCCTCAGCCTCAGCATCCTCTAACTGTGGTCTGGGCTCCCTCTGCAGGCAACGAGCACAGCAGAGCCTGTCACCTTCTGTCCTTGTCCCTGTCACCCTGTCCGGTCCCCAGTACCACTCTTGAGCCCACATACGACCCCCCCGCCCCGCAGATGGAGCCTGGGGACCCCTAGCCCCCCAAAGGATATGGTCTTCAATCTCCGATGCCATCTTCTCGCAGTTGACACTGAACTCCTTGTAGTCATCTAAAGAGTAGAGAGGTTAAGGGGTGACTTTCAGGTGTGAAACCAGCCAGGTCTCACTGTACCTCCTCCAAAAAATCTCACCTCTCCCACTGTACTCGCCCCAGACACTCCATCCCTAAAATACCTATTTTTATCCATCTGGAACCTTACAAAGATGCATTTTCATGTCCATCCCCCTTATCAGAGACCCTGCCAACCTCCTTTTCTTTCCTTTTGGGGCTGAATGCTCCCGCTAGGACTGTCCCATAGGAGAGACAGCCCAGTCTGGGGTCCAGCACCCCCAGAACTGCTCACCATCCATGCGGAGTGCAGCCGTCAGCATCTCGATGCATTTGTCCCGCACCGAGTCCCCCGTGAGATAGCAGGGGGCCAGGAAGCAGGGGCTGGGAGAGAAGGAAGGGCTGGTGGGGGTTCGTGGCATCTCAGGTTTGGCCTTGCTGCTGTTGGCTCTGCAGGGGCACATGGAGAGGGACGGGCAGGTGGCAGGGTCCTGGCACAGCCACAGGGACCTGCCGGGGTCCCTTGGAAATGGAGTGGGTCTCTCCTACCTTTCCTCCTCTCTCCTACCTTTCCTCCTTGCTGTCACCGGAGTTTCTCTGGGAGCCAGTGGGAGCTGGAGAGAGGCTGGTGCCCACAGAGGCTCTCCTGGGAGTGGCACAGAACGGGACAGTGGGGATGACACCAGAGAGGGGGCAGGGAGTGGTGGCAGGACCTCAGGCACCAGCACATCGATGAGAGCGCTTGGGAGCCAACAGGAATCTCCCCAGGGGAGGATTTGCTTCTCCCAGGGAATATCCCAGTGCTGTGGCAGGATCAGGGCTCCCAGCCACTTCTTCTCACCCCCTCCACGGTCAGGGCATCCCCAAGGGGGCCCTAGAAGCATCCCCAGGCTGCCCAGGGACACCCCCTCCTTACCTCTCCCCTGACAGTCTCTTCTGTGGGGAGGAAGAGGAGGAGATGGTTGACGACCTGGAGTCAGCAGAGGCTCTCCTGGCAGGACAAACCCCATGTCAGAGGGCAGTGATTGGGACCAGATGGTGGGTCCACACCCCCAACCACAGTCCAGTGAGGGGCTGGGGTCTGGCCTCTCCCATCTTCACCCAGCCCAGCACCCACCTCTCTTTCTTGCCATTCAGAGGTGATTTCTTGGAGGATGCAATGGGGCTCTGGCCATCACTGGACTCTCTTCACCACGGAGGCCCAAAGGAAGGGAGAGAAGCTCTCAGCAACCCCAGCATACTCTGGCAACTTGTGAGCTGGAGTCTGTCCATCTGCATTCCCCTTCCCTAAGCCCACCATCCCCAGGCTGCCAGCAAAGCCTCTCCTGGGCTGGCAGTGCCTGGCACAGCCTGGCGTGAGGGGCAGGGCAGCCTTTGGCAGGTACCTCTCCAGGTTGGAATCGGCAGAGTGGCCCTGGGTGGCAGTGGCATGAAAGTCAGGCTTGCTGGGCTTCCTAGGGACAGAGGGAGCAGGGGTCAGATGAGCACTGTCCAAACTGACCTCATCCAAGGAATAATTAGCTTGCTTTAGAGAAGGGAAAATAAAAAACTGCCACTTCTCCCTCCTCCAAAAACTGCCCTGGTGCTGTCCCAGAGGCAGTTTGGTCTCCAGAGGTGCTGCCAGCATCAATGGGTAGGCAGAGATGGATAAATTCTTAAGGACCAAGCAAAGGTTGGTCTCATTGATCTCGTGCCCCCCGACAGCAGGCAGGAGCCCTCACCTCTCCTTGTGCTTCTCCCTGTGCTTCTCAGCCGTATCCTTGCCGTGCTTCAGCCCTTCACTGGGGCAGCTGGAAACATCCAGCCCCTTCTTCTTCTCCCTGTCTCCATCTGTGTCCTTCTCCTTCTTCCCATCTGAGTCCTTCTCCTTCTTTGTGGTGGTAGACTCTGGGGGAAGGATTTGGGTGTCACAGTCACAGCCCAAACCAGGACAGGGTACCTGCAGAGCTGCATCCTGGGGTGGGGAATGATTGTGGAGATGCTCAGCCCTTGGTGGGGCACACACTGATTTACACCACTCTATCCCAGAGTGAAAACAAGCCCTTGGAAAATCCAAACCCATGCATCCGGGTTACAGGTTATGGGAGTCTGCACATCCCAGCTCTGGACTGATCCCACTCCATCCCCCCAGAAAGCATTGGGGCTTGAGGTGCGGGGATGGCCCAGGGAGGATTGAGGCTTTTGGGGGTTCTTGCCTTCCCCCGGCATCACTCACCCAGAAGCCGCTTCCAGTTTTTGATGAGGATTTTGGCTGAGGCCACCACCTCTTCATCTGAGCAGTGTTTCCGCACTGAGTTCACAGCCACTCCGATCCGTGTGGTCTGGGTACACACGTCCTTAGGGATGTGCTGGCTGGCACAGGACACAGGATGAACTACCCCATGGGGTGTCCCCCCACCCAAACCCCCTCACCTGGAGCAGCTGGATGGTCATGGTGTAGCCGGTGAGGGATTTGAGCAGATCCAGTGCCCCTTCCTGCAGCAGGGAGAAGCCACAGGAGCCCTTGAGGAGGCTCCAGGCAGCACCAGGAAAGGCATGACAGGAGAACCCAAAGCAGCCCTGGGCTGCTCCCTGGGAATGCCTGACCCTCTGTGTCAACACACGGATAGAAAAGTCCCACACCCAAATCCTGCTTGGACCATCCC
This sequence comes from Corvus hawaiiensis, assembly GCF_020740725.1. Taxonomy (NCBI): domain Eukaryota; kingdom Metazoa; phylum Chordata; class Aves; order Passeriformes; family Corvidae; genus Corvus; species Corvus hawaiiensis. The sequence continues at coordinate 7,793,961 of NC_063235.1, forward strand.
AGCACCAGGTCACATCTCCAGCCGGGTAGCAGAAGCTTTTCTTAAAACTTGGGAAAACCCCATCCACAAGAAAAACCTGGGCTGGTGGGAGCTAGGGAGAGCTGGGGGACCCCCCAGTGTCCTCCACCCAGGGGTGTGAAGGTCCATGGGACACAAGCCCCAGCATTGCATCCTGCGGCAGCAGCTGGGCTAAAGATAGTCCAGCATGGAGCCTTCCTCCTCCTCCCTCTCTTCCTCCTCCTCGTCCTTGGTATATTTAGAGCCCCAGTAGCAGACACCAGCTCCCAGGTATCCCCCGCCACTGGGACCCAGCTCCATGGAGTCCCACCTTGAGGGGCTGGATCAGACCCCCCTGGTTTGATGGGTGCAGGGACATTCCCGTGCTCTAGCTGGATCCTGGCTCTGTCCCATCCCAAAGTGCAGCAGGAAAGCTGTGGAGCACCCCTGTCCCTTGACCCCTGGGTAATTCCTGGCAGCAAGCAGAGCCATGGGATCTGGTTTGATACCAAGCACTGGCATCCCAAAATGCCACCAGATCCAGGGAGACAGCAGTGCTGCCCCCCAGCCAGGAGCCTGCACCTTGTCGGGGCAAAGGCCAGTGGAAACGGTCAAATATTAACTCTGAGGGCTGGGCTTGGCACATGTAACTGGCTCACCAGGATCCCCGGATGGATTCTCACTTGGCACAAGGGCGGCAGGGCTGGATCCCAGCTTCCCCCAGCACACAACTACCAAAACCACCCATGAAACAGCAACTGATGCCCTCCCCTCCCTTTGCAACACTTGTGCAACAGGCACAGCTGTGCTGGGGGCGTTGGGGGTGTTATGTCCCCCACCCCAGAGCTTTTCCTTGCCTGTATACGAGCCTCTGGCCCTGGCACTGATGGGGTGTTGGTGGACAGGCCGGGGGCCAAACACCTGTTGCGCACAGTCCGGCACTGCCGAGCGGTGTCTAGAGCTGCCACCCATGGGACAAACCCGCCCCCCCACCCCCAAATCCCAATGTCTGGGAGCAACGGGGTGCAGGAGAGCCCCAAATTAGAGGCAAAATTAAATCCCCTGGGTGCTGACTATGATGTCCTGAGGCTGGGCTTGGGGGACATAGGCAGCACCCCTTAAACCCACTCAGCCCCTCCAGGGACAACATGAGGAGTGTGAAGAGCAAACCCCCCCCCCCTTTTCCCAAGCCACGCAACAACACTCAAACATGCATGTAAATAAGCATGTGTGTAAATATGCACATGTGAAAATACATATGTGTGTAAATATGCACACATGCCCCGAGGAGCTCGGCCACCTTACCGTGCTCTTCCTGGCCACCATCTTATCCAATTTCTTGGCAATCCGGACCAGCTCCTCAGCGGGCCCCATGCCGGGGGCTCCAGCGGAGCAGGATGGTGGCTGCGGGCACAGCTGGGCACTGCTGGCATGGGGGGCCCTGGGCAGCCGGGTGGGAGGGAGCAGAGAGGAGGGGAGAAGGGGGAAAGGGAAGGGAAGGGAGAGAAAGCAGAAAGGAGGTGGGGCTGTCCCGGCCAGTTATAAACTCCTGCCAGGAAAGCGAAATAGCACGGGGGAGGGCTAAATATAGCCGAGAGCCACGATTGCAGGAGCGGGGGAGGCGCGCGTCGGGGCGCTCCGGGACACGCGGCTGTGGCGGCCACGGGGAGCCCGGCGTGCCGAGGGACGGGGCCCGGGATGGGGCTGTGCCATCGGGATGGCTTAGACAGGGAATCCTGGGGGGCACGGGTCCAGTGCAGTGTGTCGCAAGCTCTGTTCTTCCCAAAGTTGGTGTCCTGCAGCAGCAAGACCCCTGGGGGAATAATTTTTATCCTCCATGTATTGGAATATTCCAATATACGTGGGATTCCAGTATATAGGAATAGCTCTTATACTGGAGTACTCCATACATTGAATACCCCATCCCTGGAAACGTCCAAGGTCAGGTTGGACAGGCTTGGAGCAACCTGGTCTAGTGGAAGGTGTTCCCACTACGGCAGGGGATGGAAGGAATGATCTTTAAGGCCCCTTCCAACATTCCATGATTGTGCGATGACAAATGACATGCCAACATGTCCTGCAGTCTTTGAAGCACAGCAGAGCCTTGCTGGCTGATGGTGTGCCTGCCTGAGGTGGGAGCCAGGAGCCCCTCAGGCCTGGCTGGATGGGCAGCAATGGGGCACAGGCCAGTGGGATGTGTAGGTGACAACAACCTTGCCATTCTTGCTTGTCCCTGCTCCAGCACCCAAAAGGGGTGGCTGTAGGACAAGCATCCTGCTCTGGATCCATCCCAGCACACTGGGAAGATGCCCATGTACCAGCCCAGCCCCACATGGCTGCCCCAAGGGTGATCACAGATGCCAGTGACTGGGAGCCTCAGGGACACAAAGCAGCAGCATCCAGGGGCTGTGGGCTGTGTCCCAGGGCAGGGGCTGTGCCCCCCACACACTCCCAGGTGCTTAAAAAAATGATGGTTTATTATAAATTGGAGACAGAAAACATTAAAAAAAGGACTTTTTTGAGATGAAACATTTGACACAGAAATGAGAGGGGTAAATTGAGGGGGTATAGAGGCAGGCGAGTCACAAAGGACACTGGTACAGGCATATGCTGGTCCTAGAAAAAGCTGCAAAAGCCCATCTGAGAGCCCCGCCCAGTGCCGGGGCGGCGATCCAGCACCCATCCCAGATGAAGGACGTGGCAGGGGCCCTGTGGTACCACCTGAAACATCCATCCTCCTCCAAATCAGGGAATGGCATTTTGATACCAGTTTTGGAGAAGCTTTGGAGCATCCCCAAGCCCCACCAGTCCAGGCCGCTCCTGGAAGCCAGGGTGGGGGATGGACACAAACACACCCCACTCCCCCCCCGCCCCCCCATTTCTTGCCCATCCCAAAGGCTTCACAGTTGGGGTACAGAAGGAGGCTGGGGGTCCATGGCTGCCCCCAGGATGAGGAGGACGCTTCATGACTACCTGGCAGAGGGTAGGGGACACCGAATACAGCTCCCCCATCCCAAATTCCTTGCAGAGAAGGAAGAAGAAAACCCAAGGGATGGGCAGAGTCCACAGGAAGGACAGAAGAGCAGTGGGAGCAGGGGCTGGCACAGAAACCTCAGCCCACCAGTGCAGCGAGCATGTCTGTTCTCTGCCCCTCAGCTCCCCACCGCCACCATCCATGGATGGTTTTCCCAATGCAGGGGGTCTCTGGGCCCCCTTGGAGAGCAGTGGTCCCATGCCAGGATCCTGGGCACATGTCCCTTGTGGCCTGGCTCTAGCAAGCCCCCAGCAGGGAGCTGCCTCTAGTCCCAGCCAATGGGACAGTGACAAATGGGCCACCCCCACCCGGTCAGTCTTGCAAGAGGTGGACGAAGCTGGCAGGGAAGACGCCGGTGCGGGAGCCATCGCCCTCGATGAAGCCGACCTGGGGGTGCAGAAAGAGGGTTCAGGAGGGTGGGAGTCTTATCTCGAGATATCAGCCCCAAAACTTCTCCCCTGCCCAATTCCAACAGGGACTTAGAGAGGCAAAGCTGTGGTGACACATCAGTGGAGCCCTCCCAGCCGTCCTCCATGCACACATGGGGCAGGAGTCCCCCATCCATGCCCCCCCAGAAGAACTCAGCCTCCTTCAGAAGAGAACCGGAGTGGGAAAAGGACCAGGATTTGGATGCCAGCACCTGTCCGTGCCATGGTGACTCACCCAGATCTGCTCGTCCTCCTCGCGTGTCACCACGATGACCTCCCCCTTGGAGAAGGTCAGATCTCGCGCCTTGTCCCCCTTGCAGTCAGCCACTGCTTTCACCCGCTTCTGCCTCCCCTTGGCCTGAAATGGGATGAAAAGGGGGTGACAGAACCCCCCGAGGCCACCCAAAGGGCAGCAACAGGGATACAACCCCCGATCATTCCGTCTGCCACCCCATGATAAGAGGAGCTGGGATGTTTGGGGATGCAGAGAGGAGGATTTGCACCTACCGGAGCAAATCTCCTGGGCATGGGCACAGGGGGCACCTTGCTGAGAGCAGGGTCCTCGGGGCCACCAGGGCTCTGGGGGGACCCGGCCAACCCCACTTTGCCCACCATGCCGCTGATGCGCCGGTACGAGCGGGTGCTCTCTGAGCTGTGGGTGACATGGGGAACAGTGTCACCCCCCCTCTGCAGGTGCCTTCCTCCGCCCTGTCCTCCTTCCTGCGAGGTCTCAGGGGGGTCAGGGCTTCCTCCATGGGACCTGGATCCCACCCACAGCCCCCGGATGCTGACGGAAAAGGTCCCCAGCACCCAAACTCCCTCAAATGAGCCCATCCCACCACAGTTTCCCAAGAAAGAAAAAATATATATGGTAACTTGCAGAGGATCTTGGTGTCCTCCCAAATAATCTGCATCATTATCTCCAAGGACAACCCAGCATCCCCTCAGCTGCCCTTGTCTCCTCCTGCATCCCAGGCTCACCACCAACTTCTCTGGAGACCCCAGAGGGTGGGGACCCCTTTGCTCCACAGGGATTCCTCATGCCCGTGGGGGTGGCAGGGGTTGAAGCCAACCCACCAGCACCATGCAATGGCCCCCCAACACCAAGTGCAACCCCTGTCTGGAGCAGGGTCCCTACCTGAACTTGACAGGGGGGATGTCGGGGGCCATGTTGCCTGGCAGGAGCTGCCCGGGTGGGGGACTCAGCTCTGGCCCCCGCCGACTGCTGCTAGTGTCCGTCTCGGAGCGGGTCTCCCAGTACGCTGCCCGCTGGCTCTCAGTGGGGCTGCAGGTGCTGGGGGTGCCATCCAGGGCACCCGTGCTGCTGGCACAAGGCAGGCTGCGTGGTGCCAGTGCCTCTGTTGCCCCAGAGAAGTGGGGCTCTGACGCCTGCCGGGGCAGTTCAGGGCGCTCTGGGGGAACACATGCAATGGGGACAATAAACTTGGTCTTCAGGGGAAGGCACAGCCCCACCATGATGACCCCCCACTCCGGCTTACCGGTGGGGCTGTGGCTGGGTTTGGGGCGAGAGCTACCCCGCGTAGGGTTTTTGAGGGGCAACGGCGGGGGGATCTCTTCGCTGTGGGCCCGGCGGGGTGCAGGGCGTGAGGGCACCAGGATGCTCTCGTAGGTCTTGTTGGTGATGTCCATCCCCATGCAGCTCCAGCGGGTCTGGGGGCAGGCGGGCAGTGGGTTGGCGGGCAGTGGTGACGTGCCCTTGAAGGAGCGCTGGAGGGGGCTCACCTGGGGGTACACACACAGCTCCAGGGATGTCCCGCTGCCACCAGCCCCCCAAAAGGGTCTGCACTCTCCCAGCCCCCTCACTGGGGATGTGGAGGGCCCCCACCACCATCCCACAGGTACCTTCTCCTCCAGCTCATCCTCGCTGTCATAGGGGAACTCTGATGGGGGCTCCCAGTCATAATCCACATGGATTTGCAGGGAGAGCTTCCCTGCTTGCACCTGCTCCAGCTGCCAGAGGGATGGGGCAGGTCAGCGGAATCTCAGGATGGGGCAGCCCATAGGGCACTGGAGGGACACATCCCAGAAGCCCCCCACCTTCATGCCAGCCCTCCTCAGGCGCTTTGGTCCCCTCTCCCCATGCTGAGCTTCTCTCCCATTCCTCCATCCCACTTACCAGCTCCTCACACTCACTGTGCTTCAGCCTCCTCGCCACGTCCAGAGCCGTCTCGCCTGCCGTGTTCACTGCCCAAGGGACAAAAGGGGGAAAAATCCAGGTTTCAGCCCTACCATCCCACCAAAGAACACCAAAACCCCCATCCCAACCTCACACCTATGGTGAAGGCAGCTTTGCCCTTCAGGAGCAGCTTGAGGCAGTTGGGCTGGTTGTAGAGCGCACCATAGTGCAAGGCCGTGTTCCCGTCCTGTGTCACCCGGTCCAGTGTTCCCCTGTGCAAGGCCAACAGCAGGAAAGTCAAGGCTCGAGAACACACAAGCATCTTGTACATTCCTCCCGTGAGGGAGAGGGGCAGGGAACACCGGGAGCACTTGGGACACACCCATTCTGGATGATGAAGTCCACCAAGGGAAGGGATGATCTGTCGGCATGGCGCACGGCCACGTGCAGTGCCAGCTCGCCTGCATCCTGCCAAGAGATGGGAGGGAGAGATGACCCTGAGAATGCTCATCTTCCTCAGGAAGAAGTGAAAAGAAGTACCAGATCCAAGAATGCTCATCTTCCTCTCTGAATGGAGAGAAAAGGAGTGCTGGACACATGTATGCTCATCTCCCCCGAGATGGAAGGGAAAGGAGAGCTGAACCCAAGGATGCTTCATCTCCCAAGATATGGAAGGGAGAGGAGAGCTGGCCTCAACAATGCTTCATCTTCTACAAGTAGGAGAGAAGAAAGCTGGACCTGAGGATGCTCATCTTCCCACCAGCACACCCCTGCCCAAACCCCAGGAAAACCCTGAGCACAGGCATCCAGAGAGGGAAAATCCATTCCCTGCAGGGCTCACCTGACCCTCAGGGCTGGCCAGGGGCTTGGTCAGGTCATGCCCCTCGGCAAAGGCCTGGAGAAGGGCCAAGAGGTCACGGGCTCGAATGGCTTCCCAGAGGCTGTGGGGGTTGTCCCGGCCGCTTTTCTGCACGTAGCGTCGCTCCATGTACTTGGCCATGATATATTCCTTGCGTGCAGCCCTGCCGGAAGGGGGGCTTGGATGGGCATGGAGCTGGGGGTGGAGCCCTGTGCTCCTGCCTCCTCCTCAAGCCTCAGGATCAAGGGTAAACCTCCAAAGAGGTGCAGATCCCCACCACAATCCGGCAGTGACACCAGGATGCCTCATCCCAGGGCTGTCTTAGAGCCTATGGGCAGTGGCAGCATGGGGACAAGGACAGGGCGCACACCATGCACTCCAATTCCGCCTCCTCCTCTTCTTCCCAGCACACCCAAGTCCCCGACTCACATATTACTGCTGGCCAAGGGCTTGGGACAGTCCTGTGTGGGTAGCGTGGCCTCCATGATCTCATTGAAGCGAGTGTTCCCGATGCTAACAGCCAGCTAGGGAGAGAGAACAGAGAGACACGAGCCCTCCACACTGACCCTGCTCCAGCCAGATCCCATCCCAGAAGGAAGGAATCCATTGGATCCACCCAGGACTTTCCCAGAGCAGCATCTCTGCCAGGATGATGCTCTCTTGTGGCGAGGGAAATCTGTTTTAGGAGGGAGAAAATCCTGCGGAGCTGCCAGCAGCCCCCTGCTCAGCAAATGGCTTTGCAGAGCCTCCCTTGCCCAGATCACTGTGCTGGGGAAACTGAGGCAAGTTTGCGAGCCCTGGAGCAAACTGGAGACAGATGGGATGGAGGAGAAGGAATGAACCCTGTGTCCCAGGAGGTTTGGGAGACGCAGAGGGTGATTCCCGGGGCCAGGAGACCTCCAGACTCAGGGAGCAGCTTACCAGCAGCTCAGAGGTGCTGAGAACATCCAGAGTGAGGGACTGGATACGGGAATAATGCACACCCAGCTCCCGATGGATACCCGAGCACTCGATGCACGTCAGGATGCCAAGGTTGGTAGAGAGCCATGTGGGATCTGCAGTGGGAGCGGTGAGGGCCTCAGCACCACACCCAGCCTCCCAAGATGCTGTGACCCCCATGACAGCTGACCCACACCCAGGGCAGGGGGACACCCCAGGCCGTAACATACCTGGGGCGCCACAGTCACAACACTGCTTGTTTCCTGGCATGTTCTTCACTTCACTGATGACCAACCTGGTGAGCTCCTGCACGCCGCCGTCCACCCCGGTGCCTGCCGCCGCCCCGCCACCGCCCCCATCCCCCTTGAAGGCATTGCTCAGGGCTTCGTCCTTGCTGTTCTGCAGCACTGAGACCCACCTGGGCAGGACGGAGGAGGAAGAGGAGGATGGGGAAGGCAGAGCAGGATCTGGCACGTCAAGGAGGAGGGATGGGCTGTGGCACTTACACAACACACTCCTGCTCATCCTCCGCTTGGAAGTGATACGTCCTGTTGTCTGCAGGGATGGGGAGAGGGGAGAGAAGGTGAAAGGGGAGAAGCTGTGTCTGCAACATCCCTTGAATTGTTCAAGCCAGCTTGGACAGAGCTTGGAGCAATCTGGTCTAGTGGAAGGTGTCCCTGCCCATGGTGGGGGGGTGGAGCAAGACAATCTTTAAGGTTGCTTCCAACCCAAACCATTCTAGTATTCTATGATCTAGGGATGCCCAGGACAGCAGGAATCAGCTGAAATCTCTTCAAAGGAGCTGCTTAATTCCAAGTTAAATCACTGCGCATCACTCTTCCATCACCTGAGCCTTGTCACACCCTCTTTTTGTCTCAGCTTTCTAGATCTCCTTGGAGAGATCAGTCCTTCATCTGCAAAGACAGCCAGGAAGACACCCAGAACCAGATTAAAAGCATTTCAAGAGGGTGCCAAAGTGTTTCAGAGGGAAAACCCACTCCAAAAAGGGAGAGGTCCCACCACAGCCTCCACCTCCAGGTCAAACACCTCACCCCAGCCACAGCACCTCGCCGCAGGCACTCACGTGTCACCAGGTCAAAGCATTTCTTCTCCTCGGCATGGGGCCGCACCTGGCAGGTGAGAAGGTTCAGCTTCACAGGGGGACGGTTTATCTGCAGGGCGAGAGGACCGACGTGGGTTAAAGGACCAGGAAGGGATGGGATGGGCATCACCAAAGGATGGGCATCACCCTCTCCAATGGAAACTGTGGCGGTACAACCACCACCACAGATGGTTTCTCTTGGGATAACCATGCAAATCAGACCCTGTAACGATTGAGACATCCCATCTCTTCCCACAGGACCCTGTCTGACCCATTTTAGAAGAACAGGAACACTTTGCAGGAGAACATGGATCCAAGATGTCCCTCTGTTCCTGCTGCAGTTTCCAGCCTCCAACACCAGGGGGCATCCCTCTCCTCCCAACCAGCCCCATCCCCTTTGGGCTTGTCTGGACCCTCATCATCCATCTCACTGCCCCAACCAAGCCCACCCTCCTCTCCCATGGATCCCTATCAGACATGGGGGACCTCCTTTGGACCCCTGTCAGACATGGGGGGCCTTCTTTAAACCATCCAGTCCCATCCTGTATTGAATTTTAAGCCAGGCAGATTTGTGACCACTTTGGGCAAAACTAAACCTGAAATCCAATGGACACCAAGTCCCAAAGGGTGCACAAAGAAAGGTCAGGGCTGCAGCCCCCACGGTCCCCACCGTGCTGTGGGAGATGGTCAGGCAGCCATACTTCACACCACACTTCCTCTTCTGCCACACTTTGCGGATCCTGAGAAGGAGGAAGAGGAGGAGTGAGGATTGCACAGCTGCCATCACCCACATCCACATCCCAAACCAGCCATGGCAGCCCTCAGCAGAGGCCTCATGGTGTTCTGGACATGGGGTTTTGCTTTCTCTAACTGACAGAACACTAAATGTCCTGTGAGCTGGATTCCAGCTCTGGGGCCTCCCATGAGCATTAACAACATTGGGTTGAAGCCGGGAGCTCTCCAGGATAACTCTCATCCTCACCCATCGCTCTTCTTGTACAGGAATCCTGACTTCTCCGTCCCGTACTGCTTGTTGCCTTGGTGCTGGTGGATACTGTAGCCACTACCAGAGTTCTTCCTGCTCAAGTTTTCCTGAAAAAAGACAATTAAAAAGCAAAGTGAGAGGCACAGAGGCGGTTGCTGCCCCAAGCGACCTTGTCCTTACGTGGGTGCCATGTGCCTGGCAGGATGCCAGACACCCCCATGCCCTCACAGCATCCAAACGTCACCAGGTCCCTGGAGAGGTTAACACAGCTATCCTCTCCCTTCTGCTCCCCATCCCCGAACTAACCCTAGGGGACCCTCCCCATGCTCCTTCTCAGCTCTACCCTGCCCATCCTGGGGGTCTCACCTCCTTGTTCTCCAGCTGCAGGAGGTTGCGGAGGGAGTCGCGGGTCTGCGTGAGCTGCTTCACCTCCTCCTCCTGTGCTTGGTGGAGCTGGAAAGGGAGCAGCTGCCCTCACTGCTGCGCTGAGCGCAGGTGTTCTCAGGGGCTGGCACGGGGACAGGGGGGTGGCACCCTGGGAGACATGTCTGAGGGGCATTGGATGGCAGTGTGAAGGCCTTACCGCGTGGAGGGACACAGCGAGCTTCTCAATGAAGGGGTAGAGGTTCTGGGCAGCTTTCCAGCCGTCTTGGAAGAAACTGGGTGTTTGTTGAGGGTGATTAAGATGCAGATGGGGAGGATGGAGGAAAAAAGAGGGGTTTTAGAGAAAACGTGGCAGGAGATCATGGCGATCCCCTCCCTGGAAAGCTGCGCTTGCTTTGTGGCTCCCTGGCTACGGGGATCTGGAGAGAGCGCAGCAAAGGCCAAGCCCAGCCCATGGGGTCTGGATACCCCAAGTATTTGGGGAGTTTGGGATGCAGGATTGGCCTCTTGTTCAATCCCAGCTCAACTCACTGGGGAGCAGTGCTGCCAAAAGCTGCAATCTGGGGGGTCCCTGGGTCACAGGCCCAGTCAAAGACATGCTTTTAACCAGAGTGACTGTCTCAACCTGCCTCCGTTTCCCCACTTGAGAGCTGGAGGAGATGATGACTCCCACACACTGCTATTCCAGCCTCACGGAGCAACGGGAAAGACAAGGGGATGGTGATCCTCACTCCAAACACCCTTGTTACGAGCCCCATGGCTAATGCCAGAGCTGCTCAGCTGAGCTCATCCCTGGAAATCTATCCAGAAACCAAATCATCAGATATATCTCAAGCCAGTGTCCCTCCCCTAGCCCCATGGACACATTTACAGCTCCTCTAGCCAACAAAGCACATTTCAACTCCCCAGAGAAAACTGGAAAGTGATGGGCTCTGCCCAGTATCTCCATCAACAGCTTCATGGATCTGGGATGAGAGTAGAAGACCCCAGACCCTCGTGTCACCCACGGGTGACAACCAGCCCCAGGGATGAACCATCTTGACCAAGGTGGCACCTACTTGTGCTGAGCGTGGAAAAACTTGATGAGGCTCTGCAGGACATCTGGTCCCTGCTTCATCTGAGACTCGGTGGCTTTTAGCAGGTACTGGAGGGGGAGAAGACACCTGGTTAGGTGACAAGAGACAAGGACCAATTGAAAATATCCCAGAGGAAAGAGCAAAAGCCTGCCCAGCACTTGCTTCCTTTCCCAGCATGGGGAGGAAGGTTAAAACACTGGCTGGGTTTCAAGAAGTCGAGTCATGATGTTGGATCTGAAGGCAGCTCGCTGGGGACCACCCTCAAAAAACCTGGCTCTGGAAGTCCTCCAAGACCTGGAAAGTTCAAGGACTGAGGCAGGCCTCCAGGATTTCCAGCCAAGCATGCTCCTCCTGCTGCTCATTACTTCTGGAGTTAATAAATAACCGAAACTCCAAGGCAGCTTGTGAAGGAAAAAAAAAAGCACAACAAAAAAGGCCAAATGTTTTTTAAGAGATGGCCCTTTTATTCCCAAAAAACCAGATTCTAAGAAGTGAGCACCTGCAGCACACCAGCACCGGAGGTCTGCTGAGATGCCCCGTGGGATGGGGAATTTCAGCTTTATGCATCAAACCCATCCATCAGCTGCAGGCAGGGAAGGATAGACACAGAGCCTCGCTCACCCTAAGCAAAATAAGGAGGGGAAGAGTTTTTCCCCCAGCAAGCTCCTCTCCAGCTGCTGGAATGGTATTGAGTGGGGAGTGAGGGAAGGGGGGAAGCAGCCCTGAGCTCTGGGGGCTTTCCAGGGTGGGACAGAGCTCCTGGAATGGAGTCTTCCCATGCCCCAGGCACTCTGGACACCCTGAGGGGTCAGTGGGCTGGGGAGAGTTGTTAAACTGCTCCGTGCAAGCTGGAGATGCCAAGTCAATGTCAGGGAGCACGACTGTACCCCTGAACCATGTCCCACCTAGAAAAGGCCACATGTGCCTGGCTCGCATGGGATGTCCCTGCCCTGCCACCCACATCCCACAGTGACAGTGGCAGCAGAGTGTCCCAGCCAGTGCTGGCTGGGACCCATGAACAAAGGGATGCTCCCAGCACCCCATGGCCCATGTCCAACTGCTCCCATAGCCCTGAGGGTGTGAGATGGCCCACGATGGGGAGACCCAACCACCCAATGGGGTCAAACAGGACCCTGCTCCCAGCCCAGGAAGCAGCAAAACCCACTTTCCTAGAAACTCATGTGCATCACATGGCCCCCAGCTCCCCAGAAGGACTGTCCCCCTCGTTTCCAGGGTCAGCAGCAGCTCTCATGCATGCAGAAACACGGGTGCACATGCCCTGCTCCAGCTCCCACCTCTCTGTGTGCTGTGGAGCTATTCAAGGGAGTGACTCATCTGGCTGGGTCCCAGCTCTGAGGCAGGCGCAGCCTCCTCCCCAGAACCCCTGTTCTTTGCTGGGCGGGCATGGGGCAGCACCGGGATCTGGCCGTAGGGAACGTGGGAGACCTCTGCAACAACCCACTATGGACTTGTTCCCTGCTCTGTCACCCTTGAGGTGTATGAGGCTGCTGAGTGTTTGGAGCCAGGACAGCTGGGCTCCTCCTTGCTGTAGGGCTCTGAAATTGAGTCTCCGTCCTTCGCTTATTCCCACGTCACCTCCTGAGCATGGACTGCAAGGACCCAGAACTGCCAAGGATCTGGGGTGACTCGTGACCCCCTCACCAAAGCCAGGAGCAGTTTTGAGGATGGGGGAAAACCACAAAGCCAGCCTCAGGGATGTTAGCCAAAAAGCTCACTTTTTACCCAAACGCCACCCAAGGAAGGGGTAGGAGCGGGGCTGGGGGCACATGGAAGGAACCCCCAGGCCACCATCATGGGGCACCATGGGTGTCATTTGGAGCCGCATCCCTCAGGGCCCGCAATATGGGGATGGGATGGGGATCCCTGAGCTGGGACCATGCAGGGACACAATGGGATGGGGACAGGCAAGGGTCCTCCACAGCACACAGGTGGGGCTGCTTCGGTGTTGAATATGGGGACAGGCTCCGATGCCCCTACACAACTTTCAGCAGAGCGGTCCCCCACGTCCCCCTGGGACTCAGTTCCGGGGGGAACAGTCCCCGATCCCCCTGGCACAGCCCTCACCTCGCACATGTGGAGCTGGAAGAGCCGCCGCTCCTTCTGCATGTCCTCGGCCACCTCCGTGGCTGCTGGCTCGGCCTGGACGACCCCAGCCAAGCGGGCTCGCTCCTTCTCCTTCTCCATCTTCCCCCTGTGGAATGGGATGGTGGCGGGTTGGGACCTTGCTCTGAGGGGTGTCCCATGTGGGAGGCTACGGTGGGGATGGGATCAGGAAAAACATCTGCAGGCCCTCTCCAGCCCCTCTCCCTTTCCCCTTTGGGAAAAGCTGGACCAGAACCCGCCCCATGACAAACTGGCACCATCAGTGCCCGGCTCCACCCCGGGGACAAAACACCTTTGTGCAGAGTGGAATTAAGTAGATTTTGCCAGAGGCAGCATGTTCCTTACACTTTGGTCTCATAATCCTTCCAGGCCTTTTCAATCTGCTTCTTTGAATCCTGTGGCAAAGGAAAGAGGGGGTGGCAGCTGTCAGGGAAAGCGAAAGAGCCAGTGGCACTGAAGGGGCCGAGAGTCTTGCTCTGCATTGCTGCACCCCTTGGGGGTGAGGGGTGTCCCTACCAGGTCTTCACCCCTTATTTCTGTCACTCCCAACCCTCACTGCTTCCTTCCAGCCCCTGGTACTGGCTCCTTCCTTCTCCTGGCCACAGGCATGAGCTGAGTACATACCAGGGGTCTCGCTGCAGAACGTTGCCAAATGAGTGACCCTGGGAACAGGACTCACCAGGCGGCCATCCTTCAGCTGCCCCTTCAACAGGCTGTCCAGGGGGAAGGACACGATGTTATTCAGGTTCTGCACCTGTAGAAGGTAGAGATAGGGTCACCCCATGGTGGGGGAAGTCAGGAAGCTGGAGCTCCAGGTCCTTCTCAGTGCCAGGGACCTCCCCCCAACTCTATCACTGCCTCAGGAAGGGTTAAAGAGGCTGGAAGTAGGGCTGAATCCAGGCTCCTGGCAGAGGGCAGGCTGCGGCTTGTTGGAGCTGGCTGCAAGATGTCTGACAAATGTGGCCCTTCCCACAAACCACATCAGCGCTACAGCTGCCAAAACCAAAGCTATCTCCCTCCATTGGCACTTCGTCCCTATCCCCACCCCTGTCCCCAGCACCCAGCGACACGACCAGCCCCTCCACGGTCCTGTGATACAAAGAGCTCACCCATGTCAAAGGGGCTTCCCAAAAGGGGCTTCCCAAAATGTCTCCCTTTGCTGGGGTTTGGGGACAGCAACGCAGCCACCACCATCCCTACCAGTGTTGGGCAGGGGTCCATGAGGTGGGGACATGGGAGGCCACTGCTGTCCTGGCATCCCTCCGTGCACCCCATGGAGCAGCACCCCATTTTAGAGCTGTGAGAACAGCTCCAGCACCCCCATGGGACCTCCCCAGTGCACCCAGATTTCTTTTAAAGGGTTTTAGTCCTCCGCAGCACCTGGAAAGAAACCCAGCCCCAGGACACAGGACCACCCCCAAACCAGGGATAACGGGAGAGCACCAGGGAGACTCTAGGAGGGGAAAAACAGCTTTTTGGATCTGGTTGAGGGTCTTGGCACAGAACCTCACTCAGCAGCATGGGGGGCAGGAGGTGGGGACCCTCAGAGCTGTCCAACTCCTCCATCAGGACAGTTCTGCAGAGCCCTACTGGAGCACGGGAATCCAGCAGGCTACGACAGCCAGGATGGGGAAGGGGAGGAGCAGGGAGGCCCAGATTGGGGTAACTGGAAGAGGAAGACGCCAAAAATCTGAAATTCTTGCTGGGGGAAGGGCAGCAGAAATCAATTTCCTCCTTAAGCAGAGACAGGGGCCAAAAACACCCTTTGGAGAGGGGGATTTGAAAGTGAACAAAGAGGGGGCCACATGGGACCGCCCAGGGACTTGCTGCTGGGCATGCATGGACCCAGCTCCATTCATGAGCTGAGTTTTCCATCTGAGCCATTCGTGGCTCGGCTCACAGCTGCCTCTGCCTGCTCCCCATGGCCCCACTGTGCAGCCCAGCGTGGCTTTGATTTACTCTTGGCAAGCGAGATCAGAGATGCAATTGATGTGAGAAAAAAACAGAAAGCGAGAAAAAAGGGAAAAAATGAAAATAGCAGCCCCAGCTTCCCATCAGATCCCAGAGTCAATGGCCTCAGGGAGCTGGGAGCAAGCTATAAATCTAGTAACGGGGGTATCAGATGGTCTGAGAGCACTGGGAATGTGTCTCTGAGCCCAGGGTGGGAGGTAGGAATTGCTGCATGTGATGGAGGGCAGCTAAACTGGAAGGAGGAGAGCTGCACTGGTTGGTGGGGGATTCCAAATCCAAGTAGATTTGGGACAGCATACCAGGTTCTTGAAGAGTGCAGTGACCTCGCGGGTGAAGACGGCCAGGTTTAGGAAGCCGGTGGAGAGCTCATGGTTGTTCTGGGAGAGGTGGTTGTTGCCAAAGTTCTCCAGGGCCTCGCTATACTGCTCCTCGTTCTCCACGTGGCCTGTATGGGGACACACCGGAGAGGGACACGGGGTCATGGCCATGACACATCATGGTCACACCGTGAGCTCCCACCATCTCTCCATCCCTTTGTAACAGAGCTGGGCTGATCCTGATGCAGGACAGCAGCAGTGTCCCAAAACAACCTCCCTAAGGTTCTCGATTTTCTTTTTTATATATATTTCAGACAGTTTTTGGCATCTAAGTACATTGCTAGGTCACATCATGAGGTCCCATCAGCAGCCAGCGCCCACCTCCCCATCCCTCTGTAGCAAAGCTGGGCTGATCCTGCGGCAGGACAGCACTGGAATGTCCAAAACAACCTTCCTAAGGCTCTCCATTTCCCTTTTTATATCATTTTAAGACAATTTTTGGCACCTTAGCATGTTGCCCAGCTGGCTGGCTGGTAGCACCCAAGTAGCAAGCAGCCCCAGGCTCACCAGCACCCATGGCCACCCTGCTACCCGTGTGACCATTGTTGGTGGAAGATGGGACCATCACAACCCCCCCAGCCCCATGCTCTGCGAATGCCCATCACCTCCCAAAGCCCAACTCACTGAGCCCAGAGATGTGAATAGCTTTCACATATTTCCTGATCCTCTGGAGCACAGCTTGGTCCCCATCCAGGCTCTGCAAAAGCAAAGAGAGAAAACAAATGGAGCTCATTAGCCAAGCACGGCTGCCACTCCCCCAGCCCAGCTGGCCCTTGGAAAGGCTGCAGCTCTGCTGTGCAGATGTGTGGGGCAGCATCCAAGCTCCCAGGCCTGGGAAAGGAGCTGCAGGCATCCTGGGGATGCTGGAGCCACAGCGTCCAGCCGGTCCCCTGCCAGGACTGTGGTCCCCGTGGCTTTGCTGCCAGGCAGGACTTTGGCTGGCCCCAGGGAGGAGGGTTTGAGCAAGACAGTAGCAGGAGGTGAGAGGCTCTTTGGATCCCAGCAGCTTCCATTAACCACAGAAAATGCCTCGCTGGCTCTTGCAGGGACTTTCAACAAGGGAGGGGTTGAAGCATCACGTAGCACATCAGCCCATCCCCATGGCTCAGAACCAGGCGTGATGTGTGAGGGTGCCCAGCTCCCCACAGAGCCAAAGATAGGACCCACCTCCTGCTGATGGGGACCTAAATCCCATAAACCCTTGTGCCGGTTGTGTGCTAAACCACAACAATCCCACAAGGAGGAATGTGGCTTTCAAAGCCCCCCCAGCTCATGCAGGGTCTTACCCATGGTCCCCAACACCATGAGCCTCCCTGCAGCCCCATGGGCCACATCCTGCTCTGGTTTAGAGCTCTTCCCATCCCCCCATCTCTTCCTACCT
The DNA here is from genome assembly GCF_020740725.1 of Corvus hawaiiensis. Lineage (NCBI taxonomy): Eukaryota > Metazoa > Chordata > Aves > Passeriformes > Corvidae > Corvus > Corvus hawaiiensis. The sequence goes on from NC_063235.1 coordinate 7,810,755, forward strand.
GTACAGCCCTGATTTGCCCACTGAGCACCACGACAAATTCTACCCCACCCAAGCACTACGACAAACTCAGCCCCACTCAACCCAAGGGCAGGGGGCTGGGGTGCTCCCAGCCCGAGGATCTGAGCACACACCAGCCCCAGCATCAGGAAAGGGTTAAGGGTGGCTTGGCTGCAGGTACCAGAGCCATGATAACAGGCTGGAAATATTTAGAGGGCGTGAACAGCAAAAAAGGGCAGGGATGAAACCTCGGAGGAATTACAATAAAGAGACTCTCTCTCTGCTTGAGCTCTGTCGAAGGTTTTCAGGCTTATGTCAAGGCTGATTTCCTGACAGCAGGGTCAGCCTGGCTTCAGCACTGCTCTCCTCGTGGGATGGGATGCTGCCAGGATGAGCTGGCTGGGAGGGGACTGGGGCTGAGGTGGGAGCCAAACCCCCTGCTCAGGGGAGTCTTGCAATGCATCTACGGTGGGGAGAACGTAGGGGTGCACCAAAGCCCCCCACGGCCCTTCTCTGTGTCAAATCCAGGTGCACCAAACTCTCCAGAGCAGAGATATTCCCTGCCTCTGGGGGAAGCCAGGGCTGGATGTCTGGATGCTCCAGGCTTGCAACCCTGGCAGAATCTTGGGAAGGGGAAACTGAGGCAGCACGAGATGCTTTGAAAGCATCACTGGTCAAGTGTGGGAAGAAACTCCTTCAAGTGCCCAGGACAGAGCAGCTCATCCTGGTGCCAGCTCACAGCTGCAGGATGCAGAATGCAGGGCTGGTACAGAGCAGGGATGATCCAGGGAAGGACACAAGGGCTTTCAGGAAGGGGTCCACGAGTCGACCAGTGGGCACAGGGCAAGCAGAGACAAGTACGTGGGTGGTAAATGCAGAGAGAATCACTGTCCGGTGCTGCCTGCAGCTGTGTCCCCGATGTACCAGGCTGGCTGCCGGGAACAGGAGCCTTGGCTGCTCAGCAGCAGAAGGGCAGAGATGTCTGGAGCCCCCGGTGGCACCCATCATCCCCCAGGCCCAGCTCAAGGGCTTCTGGTCAGGGGGCAGCTGAGCACAACAGAGACAGGAGCAGGAGGAATTCCCCATGGGACGGAGGAAGGGATGAATGCACACCTGCACCACAGCTAGCCAGACTCGCAGCCTGGGGACCCCAGGCAGGATGCTCAATGGAGGCCATTCTTCTACCTTCCCCGCCGCTGCCAGCTTGTGCTATCCAGCAAAGGAGCCACCATGGGTGCCAGAGCCGGGGTGCCAAGCTGCCAGGCCAGGAGCAAGATGTGGCACTGCCCTGGTGACAGGGTGACCTGGGAGCTCATCTGCCGGCAGCCTCTGCCACGTCACCCTTCCCCAGCCCAGAGGTGCCCAGTCCCCTCTGACATGCGAGGATCATGCACTCCCCCTCTCCTCCAACAGCACCCAGCATCAACCACCAAGGGCTGGATTTGACCTTCCAAGCCCACTCCAGAGACCTCAGGTTCTGTCTCCACAGCAGCCCCAAGGACTCTGAAGTCACACAAACCCCGTGGGAGGGGAGAGCCCTCTTGAATCTCAGGAGGTAAACTGAGGCACACAGTAGCTCCGGCCAACATCAGGATGTCTCCTCAATGTTGAGCAGCAATCTCCAGTCCTCTCCCTGCTCGCTCCTGCCCCCAATTTGGGACCTGCTCCCACCTTGGGTGCGTGTGGCCATGCTCTGTCCCAGGGTCCTGATGAGATACAGTCATCCCTTCCCACCCAGCAGTCACTGACTGCTGCTAGTACGACTGGCATCCTTCGCTCCCTCCTGCTCGCCAAGCCACCACCCAGGACGTGGGGTGGTAACAGGAAAGACCATGGCTCGGTTTGGTCACAGAGTGTCTCTCCCATGCCCCAGTGATCCCCAAATCTGCCACTGATTATCCCCCTTGCCTCATGCTATCAACCCGTTGGGGCTCCAAGGATAGCGTGGAGCTGGTTTGGTTGGATTTCCCTCCTACCCTTGCGCTGGGACATAAGGATGCCAAAGGTCTGGCAGTGGTTTGGCCCCCTCCCCAGAGCCTCCAGTGGGATAGGGGGTTCAGCCCTGTGCCCTCCATGGCACATACAACAGCAGTCATGATTCCCAGCTCCGTCTCGTGCTTGCTGCAGCTTTACTAAGCCAATCCCAGAGACCCCCCTGTCATTCCCAAGGGATGCGTCTCCCCCCCATCCCTGCGTCCCTTAACCACAGCCTCTCCAAGCAGCCAAACAAAATTCCTGCTACTCCCTCCTGGCTGGAGCTGCCTCCCCCTTTCCGACTGGGAGGAAGATCCATGGCAGTGACCAGCATGTGCTGATGGGGACCAGGATGCTCCATGGTGTGTTCCCAGATTTCCAGGCCCAGGACACCCATCCCACTGCCCCCAGGTATCCCAGCAGCTCTGGCACCTGGGGCCCCCCACTCCCTGCTAGCCCTGGCTCTCCTTCAAAGCCATTCCTGAGCTAAGAGGAGTTGGCAAAGGCCACAGGACCAGCTGGAAACTGCCTTTATTCCAGGCGTGAGAAGGGGGACGAAGGCACCCCACCACCTCTGCCCTTCCCACGAAAGCTGCCGAGGATTTTGGGGGGAGGCTAAAAATACTCCCCTGGCTTTAATCAAGGAGGAGACCCCCCAGGGACACCACATTCCATCGGGGCTGGCTCCAGCACAGGAGCTCGATAGTGGATGGAAACGTGGGGCTGATTCTCTGGGGACATGTCCTGGGCCCTGGGACAGGGGTGGTGTGCTGGTCCCGGTGGGAAAGAAGGATGCCCTGGCCCCGGGGAGGGATGCCTTGATCTCCAGAAGGGGCAGGTGGCGATGTCCTGGCCCTAGAAATAGGGAAATAGGCCGCCCTGGCTTCGGGGTCCTGGGGGGTATGTCCTGGTCCCGGGGGACACCAGGCTTTAAAGAAGCCTTTGCCCATTTCCACAGGCTTAGCCCCCCATAAAACCACGCTAGGGCTGCTCAGAAGATGCAAACGCCCCCCCCCCCTCCCCCCACCCGAGGGTCCCAAACCACCCACTTAGGATGACCAGCGCAGTCTCGGGGTGAAAGGGTGGGCCTCAAAAAACAGAAGCCAGAGGGAGGCACAAGCACCAAGGGACTAGCACCTATTGGCGCAGAGGCGCTCCCAGGCGGGATGCGTGGGATGTTCCCAGCTTGGATGCGCAGCCTGACCCCCCGACCCCCCCCCCGGCCCCGCTCACCTCCTCCAGAGCCCCCACGGCCGCCCGGCACTTCTGCATCTTGGAAGCGAAGGCGGCGGCCGGGGAACTGAGATCCTCGCCGGTCACGGCCAAGAACTCGGCCACGCTGAGCTGCTCGGGCATGGTGCGGGGGGCAGGGGGGGCACCGGGAGGGGGCACCGGGAGGGGGCAGGGGGAGCGCGGGGGCCTCCCTTGCGGAGCGCCCCGGGGTGCCGGCTCGGCCCGGCTCGGCCCGGCTCGGCCCGGCTCAGCGCCCCGCGCCGCACCGGGAGCCGCTCCCGCCCCTCCGCCCCTCCGCCGTCACGCGGCGGCCCCGCCCGTCCCCGCGTTAAAGGCGAAGAGCCGCGGTACTCCCCAAGAGTAAGGGGACGTGGGGGGTGCGGGGGTTCCCCCGTGCTGTGGTAGGACGAAGGGAAAACCCTAGGGTCTGGTTGGATCTGCGCCCCCAGCCTTGCCTCGATACCTGGCACCCACCTTTTCCAGGCACCCAGCGTCTCCCTAACCCCAATACCCACATTCTCCAGGCACCAGCACGCCCCTAACGCCAACACCCACCTTTCCCAAGCACTCAGGGACCCCAGCACCCACCTCAGCCCGGAACCCACCTCAGCCCAGCATTCCAGTACCCACCTCTTCCAGGGACCCCCAGCAACCACCCCTCCCCATCTTGGTAGGAGATGGAGACACCCACAATGATGCCCAGTCCGCCCCAAACACCGGTTGAACTGGAGGTCACCCCCAGCCTGCCCTTCCTAGGACCCCGAGGGGACAATCCTTGGACAGGGGATAATTACTGGAGCCCTTGGCTTTTTGTCCCGCTGGAGGCGACCTCTTTGCTCCCTCTGCTGTCCCCTCATTCGTCCCACCTTTAAACGGAATTTGGTGCGCCATTCCTGCTTATTTGCTCTTCCCGGAGGATGGGGGAGCTTGGACACCCCAGGACCAAGCAATGAGGTTGAACAGACACTGAGTACGTCCCACTACAGGGCTGGGGCTGGTGGACAAACTGGAACAGAAAGGGGCAAACAGCCTCATTGGGGCTGGTTTGCCATGAGAGCGGCCAACATGGTGCAAGGGGGCTTTGCAGACCCCCCTCCATGCCCCTTGCATCCCTTACCCACGGTGGATCAGGGGGTGGCAGACCCTTGACCCTTTTACTGAGCCAGGAGTGGGGCTCACTAAAACTCAGGTCTGCGCCTAACCAGGGCCAGCCCAAGCCCTCCTCTAACCCACTGTTACTGGGATGCTGCGGGGGACTGGGGTACAGGAAGAGCCATCACAAGCCATGGGTGAACGACTACGCTTGAAAGGTTCCACCCCTCAGGCACCGGCAGGCAGGGAAGCCCTCGGTTTGGGGTGACCTCCCCCAGTTTGGGGGGACTCAACATCTGCCGAGCTCCCGGGACATCTCGTCGGCAGGGCTCTGGCAGACAGAGGGTTAAAAAGGCTGCAGCCCAGGTAGGACTGGAGCAGGAGGGATTTGGGATAAGAGCCCCTCAGCAGACAGGCATCCCCCGATACTCCCGCTTCTCTCAGCTGCCCCGAGGGGTCCCTCCGGTCCCTTGGCTGGTGTGGCCCTGCCACCTCCTGGCTGGCCTGGGGACTGCGGAGGCAAACGGCCCGGGGACACAGCCCCGTTGCTGCCGGACACTCATCCCCACGGGGGAGGGGGACTCTGTGCCCCTCGCCCGGCTCTCCTGGCCCGGGGCTCTCCTCCTCCTCCTCCTCCTCCTCCTCTTCCTCCACATCACCAGACGAACTATGCCACGCCAACATGTGCCATGATCCCAGGTACGAGACATCACCAGGTACCGCCAGGCACCACCAGGTACGATCAGACGTCACTGAGTACCACCGGGTATCACTCGGTCCCAATGAAGATCAGGTACCACCAGCCATCACTGGGTACCACCCCCCACCACCACATGCCACAGGACATCAGCTGGTACCACCGACCACCTGCGTGTCCAGCAGTGGTGGCATCCCCAGGTCACAGCATGACAGGTAACACATGGGGAAGGACCTTATATGGACACAGCTCCTCCAGGATCTTTCTCTGCAGCCCCCAAATCGGGGTGCACAAGCCTGTCCAGCCCCAAGATCCATAGGGAGCTGACCCCCAGCCCTGGGGCTTTTCCCACACTTCTGGTTGAAGGGGCTCTAGCTCAGGCAAAGGCTCATCCCAGCCAGATTTGGGCTGGAAATCACCAATCAGAGACCAAACAGGTCAGACCTGTTCTCCTCACTCCAGCCAAAGCATCATCTCAAACCCCTTCTCCACAAGTGCCTACAGAGCACGCTGGCCCGTTAAAAAGCCGCAAAACAGGCTATTTTACCCTGAAAACAGGAGCAAAACCAGCCCAGCTCCTCCCTCCTCCCAAACCATTCCAGCATTTTGCTGCTTAGAGGAAAACAGCCCTTTACAACTCCAAAATTTTATTTTATTTCAACCCCTCCTGGGCAGAAAACACCAAGCGCCGCAAGTTTTTCCGGGCCAAAACACACTCTCACCCACACCATCTCTGAGCCAACCTACAGAAGCACCAACAACCCAAGGAAGGACAACTTAAATACACCCACTGACAAATCCAACCCCTCCCGGCCCTGCCAGGCCCACACCAAAGGGGGGGGGGGGTGGTGCGCAGATAAATACAGTGCAATAATTACAGATATTTCACAAAGAATGGCACAATTAAAAGCCCTATCCCACCCTGTGTCCCAGGGCTTGTCCCAAGCTGTTTTCCAAGCCCCTCTCTGCAATACATTGCCTCCTCCAGACATACCTCTTCCCAGTACATTCCAGTTTTGATACTCCCAGTACCAGTAGCTCCAAGAGGCTGGAGGGAGCTGGTGTGGACTGGGACGGAGGGGCTGCAGCCCCTCAGGGAATGCGGCTCCGTGTCCTGGCCAGGGATTTGCCAGAGCCACATGAGCTTCATCTTTCCCTCACCCAAAGGTGACTTCAGCTTTGCTGCCTGCATGTTTTTTCAAGGATATTCCAGCCATGGTGGGGAAAATGCCACTGGAAATGACCTGTCATGACCATGAAGAACCAGTTTAACTGGGGAGCAACTGGAGTGACCCTGAAACATGACACAGGCCATTCTAGGCAGAGGTTTCTCTGCCACCCAGGGGTGCCCCCAACCCATCTGGGGCACCTAAAGGCACTCCCAGTCCACCAGCATCCCCAGGGTGGTGGGGGGTTATGGTGGGAAGCATCAGTGCCCCATGGATTTATGGGGGGATGCTGGGATGGGTCCCGGATGGATCCCAGGGCATTCCCAGAGCCCAGTGAGGTGACAACCAACCCAGGAGAGTGCAGAGAAGCCACACTGGGTGAGCAACACAAGTCCCCCCCCTCCCCCCCATCCTCAGAAAACCCAGCACTCCCCAACACACCCCACTCTCTCCAGTCACCCCACACAGACCCCGTGTGCTCAGGACACAAGTGGCCAGAGGGGACAAAGGCAATGGGGACTGGGGGGACACTCAGTGCTTCAGCAGGTCCCCCAGGTTATATGTCTCAAAGAGGTCTGTGACACCCTCGTCCTCAAGCCCCCAGAGATAGTCATCCTGTTCCAGGGGGGGCGAGAAGGTGACGAAGGGTCCCAAGTCCAGGTGGGAGGGGGTGCAGGGCAGCTGGTCCTCCGTCTGCTGTAGAAGGTGGGCGGGGGAGCCCAGGAGCCCAGGCTCCACCTCCAGCAGTGAGCTGGGTCCCCCCGGGATGGGGAGAGGTAGAGATGGGGCTGAGAGAGGAGTTCCTGTGCCTCCCCAGCTCTGGGAGACGGTGTGGGGTGGCTGTGAGGCTGAAGGGGAGCTGTTTGGCGGGGAAAGGGGTACGGGGCAGTCCTGCAGGGAGGTGGCAGCAGAGGGGACAGGGTGGTCCTTGGTGGGGCTTTCGTCCGTGATCTCCTCCGGGCAGAGGTACACCTCGATGGGGCCATTGGTGCTCTTCAGGTGGAGCTGGAAGTTCTCCTGGGAGGGCAGAGTAAGGCTCAGGGGGGCATCCAGAAGGTCACCCATATCCCACTCCACTACCCCCAACCCATGAGAGATCCAGTTGGGGCATTGCAACTCTTGAAGGACCAGCTCAGGGTCAAAAAGCCCTGTGGAGACACCCTGAAACCACCCAGGGTCATGCTGGGCTGTGTCCTTGGGACGCCCCAGAGGGACCCATCAAGTGTGGCATGGGTCCAGCAGCAGCGACACACACCTGGCTGAAGTCTGGCACCTCCAGCTGCGTCTCAGGGGGAGCCTTCACGGCAATCACCGTCTGCTCCTGGAAGCTGCTGATGGCACGGAGGTCCTGGTAAGTGACGTATGCCAGCGTGGACAGGAACGAGGCATAGGAAAAGGAGGAGCTGCAAGCAGGACATCAACCCCTGCATCCCTCCAAACACCCCCCAAGCCCAAGGGAATCCAACGGGAGGAGAAGGGGTCCCCAAGACCCTGCCCTCCCTCCCATCTCCCTCAGCAAGGATATCTCTGGTTGGTCTCGTTGTCAGCCATCTGCCGGATCTGCACGGCGCAGTCCTGCATAAGCTGGTCCAGTGTCCTCTCTGTCCTAGCCAGTTCGGCGAGTTCCCCCCGCAGCATTTGTTGCTTCACCATCATCGCTGTGTCCTCAAAGATCCCTGTCCCCCTGCCAATGGAGATGGCATCTGAGCGATGGCACAGCACACCCTACGTGTCCCCAAGCCACCTGTCCCCCACCCTGCTCTGTGTCCCATTTTCAGCTGCCCAGCACCACCTACATCCACTGGATGTGGTTCTTGGATTTCTTGCGGATGAGCTGGATGCCCTCTAGCACGTTGGTGATGTCGTAGATGCGACGTTTCTGGACCTCCAGCACCTCGGCAGCCCGGTTCAGATCCACAACACCGTCGGGAGACTCGTTCAGCAAACGGATGAATTTTTTGGTGAGCAGCCCCAGTGAGGTGTCGTAGCGAGTCTTCTCCCCAGGAGACTTGGGGGCTGTGGGGAAACAAGAGACCCCCCCCCCCAATCCTCTTCTTAGTTTGGGATGTGGGATGGAGGTGACATGGGGCTAGACATGAAAGACCACATTTTCCTTTCTTTAGTGTGGGATGTGGGACAGAGGTTACACAGGGTTGGAGACAAGAGACCTCCCCATCCTCTCCTTAGCCAGGGCCATGGGACGGAGGTATCACTGGGCTGGACATGAGAGACTCCCCCCATCCTCTCCTTAGTGTAGGATGTGGGATGAAGGTGACATGAGGTAGTGCTAGAGGGGACATGGTTCTAAGAGGGAAGAGAAGTGGGGTCTGCTCCCCCCAGCTTCCCCTGCCCCATCTCACCCCCCATCACTTACTCCTGGGGCTGGGGACCTGTGCCAGTGTCCAGCCCTTCCCCTTGGGCGTGCGAAATTCGGGGCCCTCCAGGTCCAGCTTCCTCTTGGCCTGGAGCACGAGAGAAAACCCTGCATTGTGGCCAAGCCAGACACCCCTCTGAGGTCCCCAGAGCCCCCAGGGTCATTAGCCGAGCCCTGGGTGCCACATCCTGGGGTGGGGGAATCCTGCAAGAGGCTCATCCAGTTGCAATACCCCTTTTGGGAAGGGGCACAGCAGCACCAAGCAGTGTGAGAAGCCACTGGGAGAACCGGACGGAGAGGAGACGCGGGGTCCCGTCATGCCCCATGGCTTCCTGCCCACCCCGGCAGTCACAGAGAACCAACCCACCGGGATTTCCCCTCACCCCCAGCTCCTGGCAGGGCTCAATGGAGCTGACCCCTGGGAACACGGTGGCTCCGAAGCCAGATCCTCACCCTGCCATCCTGCCAGCTGGCTCACGGGGGTGCAGGATTTCACTTCCCCCCCTTCCACCCGGGTCATGGTTGAGGCAGCCGAGGGCACCCAGCTGCCACCAGCACACCTGGGACCAGCCGGGTTCAGCCCCCCCGGGGCCCCTGGGTGCCCTGGACACATGCACCCAGCTGGAGGGAAACTGGGGTGAGGGGAGGGGAGACAAACATCCCTGCACCTGCTGTCCTCTCACCAAGGCAAGCAGCTCCTTGAAATCCCGCCCAAGGAGCCCCGAGCAGCACTTGGGCAGAAGGGACCCAGCAGAGTAAATTCAGAGGAGAACTGGAGGGTGTCACCAACCCCCCCACCAATGCAAACAAATCCCCCAGGACCCTTCCACACCCACAAACACGCACAGGGTGTTTCGGTTCGGCAGTAGAAAGCAGCCCCCCAGCCCCATCCCGACCTCCCCCAGTACCTGCTCCCAGGCCGGGCTGTCCCACAGGGTCCCCCCCCAGCGCATCCCGCATGATGCCCAGGTCCCTGTGCCGGCTCCGATGGCGGCTCCCTCGGGAGCACAATGCACTTTGCGGGGAAGGGCTGGGCACCTCGGCGTAGCTCCCACACGAGCGGGCTGGCGGGAGAGGCGCCAGGGGCTGTTTTCCGCCCCCCCAGGGAGCCAGGTTGGTCCCGAGCTCCTGTGGGAATCTGTTCCCTCCCGCCCTTCCCCGAGCAGGTTTTTCCCAGTGAACATGCCTCCAATCCCAGCCTCGTGCCCCCAGATCTGCCCCGGAGCTGCCGGCATGATAATGGTTAATTCCGAGCACATGGGAAACACCTGCCTCAGATAAGACCCCATCCATCTGCCAGCACGGGAGGGGGGCCAACACCCTGCCCCCCCGCACTGGTATCCCTTGCTTCTCCGGCATGGATGGCCATGGCCAATGTATGTTCCCGTCACTGTTGGGGAGGTCAGCTGCACCCCACCTGCCCCAAGCAACGGGGAAACTGAGGCACAGAGCAACCCACAGCAGGTCCTGGTGTTTCCAGACACCTCCAAACCCCCCGAATCTCCCCTCCCCATGTGCAGGAGGAGATAAAGAGGGACCCCTGCTCACCCAGGTGCAGTTTTGGGGGGTAGGGGCTTGGTGGGCTCAGACAGGGGCAGGACCCTGAGTTCTGGGACCCACCAGGAAGGGACAATGGACAAGGGGCTCCCTCCTGTGACCCAGCTGCCATCCCCCCAGCCGGGCAGGATTAGGCACACAACAGCTGAGTGGGGCACAGCGAGGGGCTCCCAGCACCCTGCCAGCACTGAGGGGGGGTGGGATGAACCAGAGCAGGTAGGGGAGCAGGGAACGAACCCAAAGACCCCCCCCAAGACATGGCAGAACCACCCCATGCCACTTGCCAGCCCCCAGCCATGGCTCCCCAGGATGTGGGAACACACCATCTACACCCCGATATGATGGCGGGGGTGGGAAATGAGGCTTGACCCCAAAATTTCAGGGGGGTGTAAGGCAGTGAGGGGGCAGCCTGGGCCCCCTGCCAGCTCTGCCTGCCAAGCAGCCCTGAGCCCAACCCTGGCGCCAGGGGCTACACCCTGCGCCCAGCCCAAGCATCAGAGCATCCCTCAGCCCCCCCGCGGGGGGCTTCTCCTGCCAACCTTCCCTTTCAACAGCATTCGCTGCCTTCTCCGGGCTTGCCCGGGCTCTGCCCGGCCCTTTATGAGGCTCCCCCCAGCTCCCCCTTTTGCCAGCCCCACCGCCCCCACGGGGGCGTGGGAACGCAGCGCCTGGAGCTGGGCACTCGGAACTCGCAGGGAGCCAAGGGGCACTCCAGGATCCTGCTGCTTGCTTGTGCCAAGGGGCTGCTGCACCCCCTAGGTGCAGCCCCCACTGCCTTGGGGTGGCTGAGGGCTAGTAGGGCACGAGATGGGGACAGGGGAACGGAGGCTGATCCCAGATTTGGGGGACAGGGAGACTACCCTGTGCTGAGGAGGAAGGCAGCACCCTCACCCCAGGTACTGCTCCCTACTCTGAGGTGCAGCCGACATCTGCATCCCCTCCAAGAGCCCCATCCCAGGAGATGTTCCCCAGTAGAGAGGAGTTGGTGGCTTTAAAAGCCATAGCCAAAAAAGCCCCTCCAAGGGCAGCAGCACAATCACCACTTCCCCACCTATCCCTCCCGCAAAAATCCCCCCTTCTGCTCATGCAGAAAACCCTTTGATGGGATCAGGGTGGGATGGGATTACGTCACCCCTGTAGAATCTGGGGTACTGCCGAGCAGGTTCTCCCGCCAACCCAGCACCCACAGGGGCTGCCACTCTTGGGTGCTCTTTGCACGGCCATCTCAGCCCTGCCAGCTCGTACAGAACCACAGCGGACTCTGGACGCCCTTGTTCAGGGTGGGGAGCTGGGGTCCCACAGCAGAAACACCTCTCTCTTCAGTGCTCTTGCATAGCCCTAAGCCCCTATAGAGACTCCACAGATCCTACAGATGGGCGAACACTGACGATGGGATTGGCATGTGCTAAAACCACTCCAAAATACACATTTTCCATGGAGGAAAACTCATTTAACTACTCCAGAACTCTCAAATTGGAGAGTATGGTAAATGTAAGGCTTTTTTGGACCATGAGAGACAACCCATCCTTCTTTCCCGCGGAGGGATAGGCTCCTCCGTGTGATCACAGATCACTCATGTGGCAAAAAGCCGGTGGGAGCGGCCGCAATTGCCCTGCTTGGGAATTGGGAGGAAACGCTCATTATCTGATTCCCTCGGCTCTGCACACAAAGGTTGTGCCATGAACAGGGTGTGTGCAGCAGGAACCCCAGCTGTCAGGACTGCAAGGGCCACACCGGGGCTGGAAATAGTATCTTCAGCACCGCGAATGGGATAGTGGCATCAGGGAATGAGATGGGGATGGGGGGGGGGGGACACGCCTCTCGCAAGCCACCAAGGGGAATGGAGGAGCACGTCATGTCCCCAGTTGTCACATGAGCCCCCCAGACCCTGTTCAAGGGACAACTGTGGGCAGGAGCACCCGGAATATCTCCTTGTGTGGGTGATGATGATGATGATGATGGTGGTGGTGATGACAAAGAGGCCATTAGGCCAAAACCTCTTGATCCCAGGTGTCACTGAAGGACAAGGACTTTGTGTCCCCAAGTGTCACACAAGTGGCAGGAAGGAGTACCCTGAGCACCTCCTGGAGCGGGTGATGATGATGATGATGATGACGACAAAGGGGCCATTAGCCCAAAACCAGCTCTGCAGATCCACGGAAATGGTACTGGGAGTCTTGTGGGGTGTTTTTAAGGGAGGGGGCAGCAACGATGATGTCTCTTTAAACAACAGCCCCCGGCAGTGCAGGATGTGGCATCTCACGCGGTTCAGAGACAAAGAGGCTGGAGAGGAGACAGGTGGTCCCGAAGTCCCCCGGGATGGGACTCGAAACGGCCCCCCAGACACAGCATAAAGGGGGAAGCAAAGACACTCCCTCTCCCCCCGCCGCGGCAATCTCCCCAGCGGGCACCAAGCATCAGGGATTGGGGAAAGAGGGGGCGGGGGCTGGAATAAATAAATAAATCAAGCTTTGGGAAAACTAAATCGGTGTTAGCGGGGTCTGGGATCCCTCCCAGGACCCGGGAGAACAGAGGCTCACAGTGAGGGCTGGATGTGTGCCCAGGCTGGAGCAGGCAGGAATTAAATGCCAGCTGCCAGCGGGGCCGACGGGCCGGGGACTCGGAGGGGGCCCTCCGGGAGCAGGGACAGGCTGGGCAGAGTCTCCTGTGTGCCCTGACACTGGGCGCGGGACCAGCACTCGACTTGCTCCTCAGTTTCTCTGTTTAGAGGTAGCTTTGTAGCTTAGTGCTGGGCTTTGTAAACACAGCCGTGACCCCGCGGCTTGGCGGCAGAGATACGGGACAACAAGCCCCTACACAACTCCCAGCATCAGGGTCCGAGCTACAAAACCTTGGAGTGGTCCACGGAGGATGAGACCCTCCCCGCAAAAAACAGCCATTGCGAGTCCCACTGTAACCACGGGCAGAAACCAAGCTTGGAAAGCGACGCTGTAGCACCCCTGTCCCTTGTCCCCCCACCTCCCGAGTGACGGGTCACCCCAGGGGTCACAGCTTTAAAGTGGGGAGAGCCAGGGGACAGGGCTGCTGCCCCCCACCCAGAGGAGGCAGGAGCTCTGCCTGTACCCATTCCTCATTTCCCCACCACAAAAAGGGCTTCTCAAAGGGCCTGGGATTGCTGACCGGGTTTTGAGGCGCAACCGGGACTTTTTGCAAGCTGAAGAGAGGAAAAAAGGCCGAAAAAGGCCGAGAAGCGGAAGCCGGAGCCGCGGGCACGCAGGGGCGAGGGGAAGTTGAGAAACATCTGAGCCATTTCACTGCGACTTCTGATTTCACCCTCCCCCACCCCCAGAAAGACGCATTAGAGGGTGCAAACTCCAATATAAACTGCAAAATTTGGAAGGGAGGGGGCTGTACATGCTGGGGTCACCCACTCCTTGCTCCCCACCCAGCACGATCCCCAGCCTCCCGTGCCCCCGAAGCGATGCCCGAGGAAGAGATGGGATGCAGACGTCTTACCGGCAGCCGTCCCGCCGAGGCTGAGCAGAGGGTCCTGAGCTCGGAGCCTTGGGGGGTGTCACAGAAAGACCCGCCCCGGGAACCGGGAACGCTGACAGCCGCTGGCGTGTAGACCTGGGAGAAACAGCCGGTGGACAACGGGGGGCTGCCCAAGCTGGAAGCCCCCGGATCACAGGAGCCCATCACCGACATGGCCTTCTTCGGGTGGTGGTGGGGAGGGGGGTGCGGGAGGGCGGTGCCCCCCCTCCCCGGGGCGGGGGACACTCCCCTGGGGAGCCGCAGCATTGCAAAGTCCTTTCCGAGAAGCCCGGCCCGGGGGAGGGGGCAGGAGCACCCCGCGATTCCGTAGCCGGGAGGGGGTCACAATCTCAGCCGTGGCATTTTGGGGGAGCGGGGAGGCGTTCCGGCGGGCGATGCCACCGGCCGGTCCCCAAATTCCCCCTGAAAAACCTGCAGAGAAGAACGCGACGGCGATGCCGCCAAAACCGTAGGAAAAATCGCTTTTGGCCCCAAAAATCGGCCGCACTGGGGCCGTATGGGGCCGGGGCGGCCGGAGCGCCGCCCCGCCTGGGCCGGGACCCCCGCGCCCGGCTCCGCTCCCGCCCGATCGCGCCCGGCCCCGAGCGCTCCTTTTTTTTTTTTTTTTTTTTTTTTTTTTTCCGGTTTTTTTTTTTTTAAGCGCCAAAACCCGTGCCGCGAAATTCGGATTTCCCGCGGAAAATGCCGCGCGCTGATTGGCTGCCGCTGCCGTGGTCCCGCCCCCTCTCTGCGGCCGGTGGCGCCGCGCCGGGAGGGGCCTTAAAGCGGCCGCGCGGCGGGCGGGGTCATTTATGCAAATACGGGGAGGGGCCTTCCTGAGACCACTTGCTGGGGGGAGGGGTGCTCGTTTTGGGGGAGGAGGGCATTCGGGTTGGGGATCGGGACTAGCACACATTTTCCGCTATTTATTTATTTTTTAGACAATACCCCCCCCCCCCCCCCCCCAATCAATCTGGTGGGCTCCAGCCTGGGGGCTTCGACCCTCCAACCCCCTCATCCCGCATTCCTGATCGTCCTCTCATCTCCATCGACGCCCAATCCTCATCTTCCCATCCTCATCCCACCCTTCCCATCGTTCCCCCATCCCCAGTTACAGCAACCCAGGGCAGGGGAGAGGGGGCTGCATGTATTTAAAACCAAAATTTTGGGGTCCAGCAGTCAGAGGCTGTCTGGCACCTCCCCACCCTGCAGACAGGGGACAGTGCTGTCGGGGGAGGGCAGTGATCTCAGAGGGGCTCAGCATGAGGAGTTTTGGCCCCTGGTTCACTCATAGTTCATTCAACCTGCCGTCCATTGTTCCCCATGCGTCCCACCCGCATTTCCTTGGAGTGCATCAGGTCTTTCTGGCAAAGTGGAGAGAGAAGATGGGGATGAAGGGCACCCAAGCTGGCCTATGGGATATTTCAGAGTGCAGCAATAGCAGGAATCACAGAGGCAATTGCAAACACCCGAGGGAGGGCAATTCTGACCATCACTGGCACCAGTAAAAGGCCACCACAGCCACTGAGACAAGCCAGGGTTTAATCCTGCCGAGGCCACCAAGTCACAGCGGTTGGTTCCTCTTCGTCCCCTGGTCCCTCTCCATCATGTCCTTCCTCTCCATCCCCTGGTTCTTCTCCATCCCCTGGTTCCTCCCCATTCCCTGATTCCTCTCCATCACCTGGTTGCCTCCATCCATTCATTCCTCTTCATTGCTCTTCTCTCCATCATTCTCCTCTCCAGGAAGAGCCAACTCCATGCCCAGGTCTGGGATAAGGATAATCATGCGCAGAGATGGACTTTTGTGCAAAGAAGCCTCCTGGAATACAGACAGATGGACACACATGCTGGGCACAGCCTCTGCTGCGGATGAGGAAGGACACCAGACCTCCAGACTCTGACTCAGCTGGGAGGGACGCCCAGAAATGTGCCAGGAGCCTCGGATCCAGGATAGACATTTGCATCCCACCGTGCAAGAGCTTTGAGGCAGAACAAAAGACCTGGCAGCAGTGATGCCACCCCAGCTGGGTGGTGCGGCCCTTGTGCCAGGAGTGTGGCTGAGCTTGGCAAATCAACCCGCCTAGACCTTCTTCTTCCCCTGTGTGGGAGGAAGACAACTGCCGTCTCCATCCCAGTGCACAAAGAGAAGGCCGTGCCTGGCAGGGTGGATAAATCTGTGTCGACTGGCTGCCTCGGGCTCACTCCAGCGGGTGACCCTTGGGATAAGGACATAAGGGTATGGCAAGGGCCTGGCAGGTTGTGTCCTCAACTCCTGCGGTTTGGACAAAGCAGAGGTGATGTCCCCACATGTCATCAGTGTGACCTCACTGGGGTAAGGGTTGACCCAGAAGGTGGGAAAACTTATTGGCTCTCACCCCCTCAGCTGTGCTGAGGAACAGCTGAGGGAGGAGTCAAGGGCATCTTTCCGCTACCTAATATTTGCTCAATAAGCCTTTTACAGGCTTTCCAGCCATGGCTTTCCACCAGCAAAGTCCTCTACCATATCAGAAGACACAGACTTGTATCTTCCTGTGACACCAAGGTGTCCAGAAGGGTGGGCCATGCACCAACTTCCACCCTACAAGCCAGAGGGGTTTGGATTGGAAAGGACCTTAGAGATCATCTCGTTCTGTGATGTTGCAGAGGTCTGGGATGACCTTGTGGATGGCCTGAAGCATCCCAACCAGCCCCTTGACCAGCCCCCTCACCCTGGGGCAAGATGAGAGATCCCATCACTGTGCTGGCCATGGTGGGGGGGAGGAGCCAGGAGACCCCTCCTAGCTTCCCCCCCGAGGGTCTTGGGAGGGTCTGAACTGCACTCCCAAACCAGGGTGAAGAGGTGATGGTGAAGAACAAGCAATGATGTTGCTTTTCCCAGTGCAGATTCAGCACATGAGATAGTGGCACCACACCTGGGCCACTGCATTTCTGCTCAGACCAAGATGGCACCACCAGAGGCTTTGGGGTACAGCACCCCAACCCTCGCTTACCTCAGGATCTGGAAAATCTTTTGGATATTCAGCTTGGAGATGAGGGACCTCATCATGATGCGGAGCACAAGGAGGAGGTTGACTATATCCCAGAAGCAGGGGGCTGAAGCTGGGCTGTGGGCCCCAAATGAGACCACATCCCCTAATGTTCCTCCCCCAGGAACATTCCCAGGAGAGAGGGGGTACAAGGGGTGCTGGTGGCCTATGGCTCTGCCCAGAGTGGCGGGAACAACTGTCCCGGGAGCATGCGATGGGCCACTAGGCAAGCACAGGTGGCCAGCAGCCCCCACGGCCCAATGCCACACATCCCTGTGCCTGGAATGGGGGCAACAGAGGAGGTCCCAGTCCTTTCTGGAAAGGCACCAGAGAAGGTCCTGGTCCTTCCCAAGGGGAACATCAGAGGAGATCCCAATTCTTCCCGGGGTAGGCATCGGAGGAAGCCTTGGTCGTTTCCAAGGCTGCAGCAGAGGAAATCTGAAATCCCAGCTCTTCCCGAGGGGAGAACCTTCCCGGTGAGCCGGGCTCTTCTTCCTCTGCCCTGGAGACGGCAGCAGCGAGCCGCGGCTGCGGAGCCCTCACCGCTCCGGCTCCACCCCACATCGTCCCCGGCAGATTTTGGGACGTGTGTGAAGCCTCTGTCCCACCATGGGACAAAGCCCCGATGTCACCTGTGGGAGAGGGAAGGCAAGGGCTGACAGGAACATGCGAGGTGGCTTCCACGACAGAGGGTAGTCTCCATGGGGGTGGGGAGGGGGCAGGAATAGCCTCCTCCAATTCCATAGCATCTCTGGGAGTTCCAGCCAAGGGGGTGCTGAGCCCCTACACAGGTTGGTTTGTAGGATGAGCCCTCCTGTGCATACATGCACGCGTGTGTGTGCACAGACACATGTCAGTGTAGGCACGTGTGTAAGTACACATAGGTGTCTAAGTGCACACAGGCATGCATGCATATATGCACACATACGTAAGTGTGCATGCATTTTAAGTGTGACACAGACGTGTGTCAGTGCCTGGAGGCATGTTGTAAATACACATGGGCACAGGTGTAAATGCATGCACACGTGTGAGTGTGCCCGGACACGTGTGTCAGCGTCTGTATACACGTGTGTGAGTGCACATAGGTGTTTGCAACTGAACACAGTCGTGCATGCGTATCTGCACGTGTGAGCATGCACAGACGTGTGTCAGTTTGTAAACACGTGTGTAAGTGCACACAGGTGTGTGCAAACGCACACAGCCATGTGTGCATACATGCACACACATGTGAATATGCACATACCACACGTGTCGGTGTAGCCATGTGTGTAAGTACACATGTGCGTGTATGCACCCACGGTCAGCGGCCAGAACCCCCTTCTTCCACGCGTGAGCGCGCCTGGCCAAGGTCACGCGTGTGCGCGCAGCATCTGTGTCAGCGGCGGCTGGCGGAGAGCCGGGCGGGGGGGCCGAGGGGGGCCAGGCCTTGGCCAGGGCAGCAGCGGGAGGAGGAGGAGGAGGTGGAGGAGGAGGAGGAGGAGGTGGAGGGAAGTGCGGCTCAGACAGCGCGGCGCCAGCAAACACCTGCAAACAGCTCCGGGCACACAATGGCAAATACAGGTGGGAACCGCCGCCTCCGTCAGCGCAGCGATTGCATCAGACTCCGGCGCTTGCCAAGAGGCGAACGAGCCAGCCCAGGGGCCACCGGCACCGCGGCGGGGCCGCGCTCGACCTTCACCATTCCCCCCCGTGTTCGTTTTTGCCCTCCTCACCCTCTTTTCTGCACCCCTGCAGTGTAGCTGGGGTGGTAAAAGTAAAGCCGGGCTTGCTCGGCCAGGAGCATTTTTCTCGTTCCAGCTGTTCCCCCCGAGGTAAATCTCGGCCCCGGCGGCTATTTTTAGCTGTGTGTTTTCCCCGTTTTCTTTATTTTTAATTTTTTTTAAATCAGGGTTTTCCTGGAAAGCATCGGCATCCCACAACAGCCAGGGTAAATCTGCTGCATGGGGTAAATCTTCCCCCCGGGGTAAATCCCATCAATCCCCCGAGGTAAATCCAAGCCCCAGCAGTTACTTTTAGTTGTGAGGGTTTCCCTATCTTTTTCTTTTTAAAAAAATTTTTATTTTTAAATCAGGGGTTTCAAAGAAAGCACTGGCAACAAGCCACAGCCCAGTCCAGGGAGCCGGTGGGGTCTGAACAAGGCTTGTGCCAGAGTCTGGGAATGTCGGGGTGGCTGTTCCGGGCAAGGTGCTGGGATCCATCCGCCACGAAGGAGGAGGTAACGGCCCTGGGAGGCTTCCTGGGAGCTAGAGCCAAACCTACGCGCTGCCAAATGGCGCAGCCCCCGGCGTCGGGAATCCCCTGCCCTCATCCCTGAGGCGGGACAGGGGTCACCTCCACTCCCCGGGGGCTGGAGTCCCCCTCCACCTCCCCAGTGCTGTTTCCATCCAAAAAGCCACAGCAGGACTGGTTTCTCCCACCCCACCAGTGCCTAGCCCCACTTCTCCCAGTAACCCCAGCCCCAAAGTAGGCTCATTAATGCTCCCACGAGTCCAGGATTTCCACCACCATCATCCCTGATGGGGGACCCATTAGGACCTGGAGTGCTCACACTGCAAGAAGCCCCACCTTCCAGCTACCGAGACACATTCCCGTCCCCTGGCTCATTCCCAGGGTGCTTTTCCCACCCGTCCCACTCAAATCCCTTTGGCACATCAGCACTGGCACAGCTGGAGGACCATGACACCGGGGTGAACGTGGGGACACTCACCCCTAACCCACCCTTTGCCTTTTCCTCCAGAGCCAAAAGCCATTGGAAATGGCAAAAGCCTACTTTTAGCTTGTCAGCATGACAGCAGCTCCGTTCCCAGATGCAGTGGTTTCCGGAGGGACACCATCACCTGCCTCCCACCGTGCCTGGACAGCCCCTGTTGCTGCATCCCACTCCACCCGGGAGTGCCTGAGGGTACCCTGCCCTGGGGAGCCCAGGGACGTCGAGCTGGGAGGAGGGAGGAAAGTTCCCAGGGGCTGGTGATCCAGTTGGACCAGGTGATGCTTTTTGGAAGCTCCGCATGCTGCTTTTCCCTGTGGAAATGCCCATGGACAGGGGGCATTTGGCAGGTGCCAGCTGCACCCCAAGCTCCTGTTGGCTGTCCTGGGGATAGAGGCTGAAGCAGGTGTGCGTGGGGGAAGGTTTGTATCACTCTGTGCTCCAAGACCCCCGTGTCTTCTCCCTCCTCCTCTTCCTTTTCCCACTTTGCAGTCCCTAACCCAGCTCCCCTAGATGCTGGAGCACCCTGGGAACACCCCAACGCCACAGGGCAGGACCCACATCATGCCTGGCCAAGCCCACGGCAGCAAAACCAGAGCCCAGCTACAGGGGATAAAGAGGATGCTGCTACAGGTGGGGGTGAAGTTAATTTAACTTCATCCCAGGCAGGCCAGCACCTTCCCCAGGGAGCATGATCTGGCTCCACAGCTGAGCCAGCCGCGGGTCATATCTGCTCCCGGGCCAAAGGGAAACCGCAGCATTACCCAAGGGGAGGGAAAAGCATTTCTGCTCCAAACACCCCTTTCCTGGGGTGTTGACCCCAGGGAG
This sequence comes from Corvus hawaiiensis, assembly GCF_020740725.1. Taxonomy (NCBI): domain Eukaryota; kingdom Metazoa; phylum Chordata; class Aves; order Passeriformes; family Corvidae; genus Corvus; species Corvus hawaiiensis. The sequence goes on from NC_063235.1 coordinate 7,830,904, forward strand.
AACAGGCCAGGCAGGGACTGCTCTCTGGATATCACCTGGGGCAGCAGAAGCAGCCCAGAAACACCTCTACTCCTATGGGGTGTATCCTGGGGGAGCAGCATCACCCTTTCCAGCCCGGTAGAAGCTCAAGTCCAACCTCAGGGCACCCAGTAGCCCATTTTCACAAGGCTAAAAGTGGAAAAAGCATGTTTTCCCGTCCTTTTCAGGGCTCCAGCTACACCTCCAGATGGTCCCCGGGGCTCAGCACCGTCTTCACTCCTTCCACATCAGATAAGCACAGCAGCACCCAAAATAGCTGGCAGCCACCTCGGCCAGGAGCCGGCAGCCCAGGGTTAATTCCTCCCATACCTGAGCTGACATTTCAACGCTATTACACAATTACGGAGATTCCTACAGTAACCCTAGAAGTTCCCATCAGAGTTTGGGAGGCTCCCACCCCCCAGGGGTTTGTTTTCCCACCCAGGGGTGCACCCCAACTCCCTCCACCCCACTGATGAGGGAAAAAAAATCAAAATGATCTGATTTTTATTATGTAAAAATGGTAACTTTTATAAAAAGTTTATAAAGCAAGTACAAGGCACATTCGCAGAAATTCACCTTCCTGCACAAAAGGTACAAAAAGATACTCTAGTATAGAGCTCCACAATACACGAGGCCGCGGCCCCAGAGAGTTTGGTTCATACTCGAGGATGTTTGTCCCCCCCTCCCCAAAACCCCCTAATCCCCACCCCACCATTCCATTAAACACCTTTAAAAAAAAAGGACTCGCTGCTATAATCCAAAAATATACAGACAACCTTCTCTTCATCGTCAGTCTATCATTAAAAATATCTCATGTGAGTTCGGGTCCAAAGCTGGGATGCTGAGCTCCGTGGGTGGGATGCTGGCGGTGGAAGGCTGGGGGGGTCGGAACCAGCCGCTCCCCGCTCGCGGTGCCCGGGCCCGGGGGAGGCGATGCCGGGGCCGGTAGGTCACAGACAGCCCGGCGCCACGGAGGAAGCTGCTATTTACCTCCGGCTGATAACGAACCAGGAACCGACACTCGCTGCCTGTTTGCTAATTGGCACCGGGAGAGGAGAGAAGAGAGGGGGAGGGAGGAAAAAGAATAATAGTGGTAATTAGTGTGGTGATAAGTGGGGTTGGGGATGGACATTTGGGAAGAGGGGGTGGGAGCCGGGAAACAAAGTTGCTCGGGGCCGGTATGTGGCCCCCGGTTGGGGATACTGGGGGTGGGTTGGTGCTGGTGGGGGACTGGAGTGCAGGTGGGAGACTTGGGGGGGGGATTGCAGAAAGAGGGAGCACGCGTTTGCGTTATTGGGATCGGTATCGGTGGTGGGTTGGGGGAGGTGGACTGGGGTGCGGGTGGTGAGAAATTGGGGTGCGAGGGGGAATTGGGGAGAGGGGAGCATGGGTTGCTGGGGATCGGTCCCTGGGGATTTTGATGCTGAGGGGCGGGAGGGGGGCCCGGGAGGCCACCTGGGGTACGGACATATGGGGAGGAGCGGGCTGTGGATGGTGGTGATTGGGGGCGACACTCACCTGATGGCGGCGGCGTTAGTGACACAAACTTCTCTCGTCTTCGGTGGGGAGCTCTGAGGCGAGTTCAGCCGCCTGCGGAGAGAGTGGACAGGGCTTAAGATCACCCCGGCGGCTGCTGGTCCCCGTTCCTCCCCATTCCGCACCAACACACTCGGGGACCCTGCAGCAACCCCATCTCGACGTATTATCACCTCCAACCTAACACACCCTCCCCAAATCGACGTACCTATCCCCCCCCCCAGCCCGAAGCAACCCTTACCTTGAGGGAGAGTAGGGTGGCCTCGGAGGAGGGGTCGCGGCCCTTGGACCCCTCCTCCAGCACGATCTGGAGGTCGAAAATGTAGTCTATGACGTGCTGCAGGATCTCCACCTGGCTCACCTTGGTGCCTTGAGGGATGCCCGGCACCAGCTCCCGCAATTTGGAATAGCAGTCGTTCATATCGTAGAGCAAGTTCATGGGCTCTTCCAAGGCCGGGCTCTTGTTGTGGCTGCCCCGGGCGATGGCCAAACTCTGCTCCGAGAGGCAGCAAACGGCCTCGTAGCAGCTCCGGACGGAGCGCACCGGGCTGATAGCTTTCATGGTGGGCTCAGAACAGATCCGGAGATACAGAACAGGGGGTGCCTAGGAGGCTCAGAGGCTATCGCGGCACCGGGGGCCTTGCTGGGACCTCCGAGCACCAGCACCGCCAAAGCGGGCAGCTCTTGAGAGCCTTGACTGCCACACCTCACACGCCAAACCTTCGGACCTCGCTGGCAGACTGGGGAGGCGACGGGGCCCCGCGCCGGCTTTATATAGGCAGCGCTACTTGACCGCGCCCACTGCATGCAAATTATGAACTACATAACCCACTTTTGTGTAAAATAACCATTAATCTCGTCCCTTTTCTGTAAACGAATCCCTAAACCCCGCCCCCGAACGTGAATGAACATCAAACCCCGCCCCTACACCTAAATGAAGCCTTAAACGCCCTCTACCTCAGCCCCCCCCGCTCCCCCCAGCCCCCCAAACTGACCCTTGATGGCCAGAGCGGCCCGACGGGGGATGACACGACCGCGCAGGTCCCCCGCCCCATGGCCGGACCCCCAAACCTCTTGGGGACTATCCTCCCCTAAACCCCTTCGACACCCCAACCCCAGCACCCCCAAACTGTCTTCCCCCCCCCCCCCCCCCTCTCCCTTTTGCAGTGAATTCCCCCTATTTTTGGACGGGACGATGGGGTTTCCCCCCTCCCCACCTCCCTGTTTTAAGGAAATTAGTGCCGCCCTGTTCCTCAATCCGCTTCTCATCTGACCTCCAGACTTTCTGGCGTCAGGAATTATCTTGTGACCAGCAGAAAAAAATTAATTGCGGTAAAACTGAGGTTACGATGGAGAAACCAGATTTAGGTCAGCGCCTGCAAGAGGCCTGGAGGGTTTTTTATTCTGGAGGGGGGAGAGGAGATTTATAGGCAAAGGGGTTATCCCAGTAGAAGTGATGGGGGGGCGGGGGGGGGGGGGGGGGGTGGGCGAGGATGAAGAAAACTGCCTTCCCGACCCATCGCTGCCTCAAAACTTACGGAATCAGAGAACGTCCATAGAAAAAGCCCAAAGCTGGAGCAATCTGGGGTCCCCAAGTGGGTGTCACTGTAGCGGGTGCCACATGGAGGGGTCCCGCAGAAGTGACAGCCCCACAACACCCAGATTGTGAATCTGTATGAGCCCAAGGGGAAAAATCTCTCTGCCCCAAATATTGACTTCTATGGGATTTAGTTATGGGGGGTGTTATTGGGGCTTAGTTATGGAAGTGCAGGAAGGGAATGCTACAGCTGAGAGGGGGAGGGCACCCTGGGACCCTGCTCGGCCCGGGGGTCCCAGCTAATGAGGGGTGCAGGGGGGTGGGGGTACCGGCACCTGGACCAAATTACTCCTGCCCACGGCAGCGATTTATTCTAGATCTGCCCAAATCCCGGTTCGGTAGTGCTGGGGTTTATTTCCACGCCCTCAAAGGGGTCTGGGGACTGCAGGCTGGAGGACACCCCTCCTCCCCACATCTCCCCCAAGCCACGAGCTGCTCAACAGCCCCCCCCCAAGAAACCTTGAAAGCAGCGTCCAACACTTTCTGAGGTTGGATTATTTTTGTACCTTTTATTTCTCCCCCCCCCCATTAGGAATTTCCTGGGAAACTACCTCCGTGTAAAGGATGGCGGCTAGGGAAGAGGCATAATTGCTCTCATTAACCTGTTTTGGGGCAAGAGCCAACAACCAAACCCCCCTCCCCAAAAAATAAGAACAAAATAAAGTTAAAAAATAATTAAACATCTTTTAAAAAGAAATAATAAATGTAAAACTTAATGAAATTAACGCACATTTTAAAAATGCTTACAAAACATTTAAAAACTCTTTTCAGACCACCACCTGAATCCTTCTTACAACTTCCCCTCAACACAAAACAGCAGCGTAGAGCCTCTGCTTATTCCCATACACCCCCTCTCATTTCCCAAGGGATGGGGGGGGGGCTAGGGGCGCCTGAAAGGCTTCAGAGGGACTCGGGGGGGAGCTTTTGTTTGCAGGGGGGTTTTGTTGGCGGCGGTTCCCACAGGCTCTGCCTGGGCGGCGGGACCCGCTGCCTTTGCCCAGCTGTGGCCCGGGCCCTCCAGCTGTGTTGATCTAACTCCCGGCCCCAGACAGCCTGGCGCCAGCCCTGCGCACGTCATGCATTCACAGAGGGATGCGTGGCCAAGGCAACCTCCTCCCCCCGCGCCCCCCCGCACCACCACGGCCACGCTGCCGCCATATTCCGGAGGGATTCATTCCAATCCTGGGTACCCCGAGTGTGTGAGAGGGCTGGGAGCACAGGGATGTTTTTATCCGATCACCCCAAGTTTGTGTCACGACCCCCCACCCCCCCGGATGGGTCACTTTTGACCTGGGGGGTCGCTTTTAGGGTGCTGTCACACTGGCAGCTCTGGGTTTGGGGTGTCTTCACGCAGCGGCTGCAGGGGGAGCGGATTTCTCGGCGTGGAGGAGAGAAAATGGGGGAGGAAGGGAGTGGGAATGCTCTGGAGCATGATGATTTCATGGTGAAAGGGCCCACACTGGGTGTTTTATTAAAACGAAAACTAAAACAAGTAGGAGAAAAAGCAAGACCTGAGATTATCCACCTCGGCAAGCACCCCAAAATGATACAAAGCTTCCCCAAGTCCCCTGGGGGAGGGGTGACCATGTACCCCCCTACAGCTCAGCCATTGCTCCCCACCACCTTCCCCCCTTTCCTGGGAACGGACTGTAAATCCCAGGGGATTTGCCCACACAGCAAATACCTGCAGAGGTCCTTGCAACTTGCGGGGGTGGCTCACAAGCAGCTCCTTCCCCCCACCCCTAAATAATCTACCGCTTGGGCTTGGGTTGATTTTTTTTCCCCTGAAATAAGTCGGTACAGGTGGCAGGATGTGCAGGATGTAACATGGAGCGGAAAGGGCCAGATTCGGCCTGGCTGCTGCGGGGCAGGGAGGGCAAGCGTGAGGGTCCCTGTGTCCCAGGGAAACACCACCAGCGTTTTGGGGGGAATTTCGTGAGTTTTGGAAGCTGGAGGCTGCCTGGAAGTGCTGGCTGTGGGGAAGGGAATTGGATGGGAGAGGGGAGGAACAGAGATGTGGCAGGGTGCCCAAGGCAGCTACAAAGGGAAGGGTTCTTCCCCAGGAGTCATCTGGATTCACTTTCAGATGGGGCTGAGGTATAAATCCCACTTACCAGGGATCTTTGGAGACCCTCAGGATCCTTCAAGAGCAAGGGAAGCTGGGGGACCTGGCTGGCTGTGCCCCGGCTCAGCACAACATGCGAACAAGAGCTCAGAGATTAATTCATTGATTTTTGGAGATGCTTCAAGCCAGCCCTGCAGACTGGGCACCCACATGGCATGGCACAGCAGTGATCCGAGGGAGTTTTGGTGCCGGAGAAGAAATCTAGATGGATGCTCAATGGGAAAAAAGGGATTCTAGCTTCTTAAAAGGGCTCTGAGATCTCTTTCCCACCTTATTCCCAAGGCCATGTTTGGCATGGGGAGGCAGTCCCAGTGGCATTTGGTGATCCTGCTGAACACTGGGTGGCAGCTCTCTCAACACCCCAATTCGTGCTGGGGCATTGGTCGCACAGAGAATGTGCTGAAAGGTCCCCGTGAAGTTTGGCAAACCCTCCCTGTAGCCACAGTAACACCCGTATCTTGAGCTGTGATGTCCCAGATTTGGGGTGTTTCAGGATCAATGGGGATTATAAATTGGAGCTGGCAGACTTGGATGGACGGACGGATGGAAGCGTCCGCAGCCCATGCAGAAAGGAGCCCGGCCCCAGCCACCCATCTGCTCTGTGACTCAGTTTACCCCCCTCACCCACCACAGGCTAGAGCCAGACAATGCCGGAGGTTCCATAATGGGCCATGAATGGGGCTGGATGAGCAGACAAATCGCAGAGAATTGGGGGGGAAACGGAGTGGCACCGCTGGAAATGTGCACCCAAAAAGCAGTAGTGAGGTGCCCCCCCACCCCTGTCACCAGGAGACTTGATCCGGCCCTGGGGAATGTGCGGCTGTTTGTGCAGGGGATTAGCCCCAGGGACCCCACCTCGGCCTGAGTGTCCCATCCCAACCCAGCCTGGAGGCGGCACCCAGGACACTCCCTGCTGGTGATCGTTAGGGACCAGAGTGAACCCCATGAGGCATTACCTTGTTCCAGAGTACTCAGGGGAAGGAGAGGAACACTCTCATCCCTCTGGAGGGGAACCAGGAACCATGGCATTGGCTGTGGCCAAGCTGCTCGGTCACTGCCTATATCTCAGTTTCCCCACATTTCCTCCCATACGAAGCCCAGTCAGGAGCAGAGCCACGTCTCCATCACCTTCAGAGCCAGAAGGAACCACGTATTCCCATGATGGGTCAGAGCTGCTTCTTCAAGGCAAACCCTGGACACCTCCATTCCCTGCAGAGGAGAGGCTGGGACACTTGGAACATCTCCGGGTAGTTACCCGGAGCAGGAGGACACAGCAGGGCTGGGGGTCACGCAGGCCCAGGCGGTGTTGGGCAGGCAGGAGCAGCTGTTCCCAGCACTGGGATTCCCCACAGCTGCTTCCTGCTGCCCTATCTCACGGGAGCATCTGGGGGAGGCAGGAGCAGCGGCCACCCCCGGTGCTTCCTGCGCTGACCCCCCTGCCCCGGCCACCGTTCTCACCACCTCCCCCCAAGGCTGGACAGAGCCCCCCACTTCCCCTCCCCACTCCTGACACAGCAGCAGCCTCCCCGAGTCCCATCTGCACCCTGAGCGGTCTCTTCCCTCCCGTGACCCTTTTGGGGCACCCTCAGTATTTTGGAGGAACTGGAGCATCACATCCTCATGTTACCCCAAGGCGCCCAAGACTGATCTGCTCGTGCCACGTGTTCCCCATAACCCAGGCCCCAGTGACGGGGGGGGGGGAGTCCACATGGGTGCCCCCAGCAGGGTGGGTGCTGAGGTGCTGTGCCACTACTGTAGGTACACTCACAATTTGGTGCTCAGCCCCACCCCTTGTTCTGCTCCATTTTCCCTCCACCTTTTTGATTCCTCCCTCTCCAAATTGCATCCATCTGAGTTGCATCCCTGCAAAAGGAGGAGGAAGATGGGGCTGGGGGTGCAAAGGCTGCAGGTGTGAACAACCCTGCTTGCCCCCCTGGCTGCTGCAGGTGCAGAGACACTGGGCTGTCTCAGAGGAGCCAGGGCCCCGCTGCCACTGCCAGCGTGACAGCAAAGCAACTCCCACCTCCCACAGTATCCTCCCAGGGCTGGGGTGCGGCAGCAGGGGGGCAGTGCGCACCCAAACCTGGCACCGCCTTTGCCACAGCCTCCCCCCAAACATGGGGTACTGCAGCCCCGGCATGGTCCCAAGAGGGGAAACAGACATGGAGAAGAGGAGCCTAGCCTATGTTATGCAGGGGTCCCAGGAAGAATTTTGCTGCTCCCTGCAGCGCCCCCCCACCCCCTCCCTTTCGCAGCACCCCAAATTCCTCCCTGCAGGTCCTGCTGCACTGCAGGATGTGGCTTTGCCAGGCTGCCTTATTACACTCAGAGACCGTTACAACTCATCACAGCCCCCACCCTGCGTTCCCCAGCCCTAAATCACACCAATAACCCTTCTCCAGAAAACCTGACACGCACCCTCAAAACCCTTAAACACCCCAGATCCTCTCCAAAACCCAGTATAAGCCCCTGGCCAAGCCATCCATCCCCACTACCCTCAGAAAGCCACATTGCACAGCATCACACGGAACAACTCCTCCATGGAAAAACATGGCGGGGTTGGGGGGAGAGATGTTTTATCTCGGCCCCCATCTGCCCCTAATAAGGCAGGTTTATTTTTAGTGGAGGTGAAAGCCGGAGCGACCAGCTCAAGATCTTTTTCCACTCACATCTGCATTTGTACAATTTGGGTTTCCTGTCGTGGTTTCGGCGCTTTTCAAACCTGCCCAAATTGTTATTTTCTTTGCTCAGCAAAGAGCCCCACAGATCCCTCCCTCTGTACCCTCAGTATAAATATCTTGCCAGCATTCCCTCCCCAACCTCCCCACTCAACTGGCTCCTGCCACCCCAATATCTCAGAATGGGATCCAAGCCTCCCCAGGGGGTTGGGATGCTGGTGAAAGTTCAGACTGAACCAAATAATTCCAGTCCTAGATTGTGCCTTTCCAGCCCCAGTGTGGGATGAGAAGCCACTCTTCAGACCCTGAGTAAGGAAACTGAGGCAGGGACGGTGTCAGTGCTGTAGTTTGTGGATGGGGCTCCCCAGCTTGTTTCCCCCCAGCGGCCTTTGGGCTGTGTGGCCGTGCCGGGTTTAAGCAGGAGTGGGGAGCAAAGGTGAGGGGGTGAGGCTTGTGCCCTCCCTCTGCTGGGAACCCACCCCATGGGGATGGGCCCAACTCATCCCAGGTGTGCCAGGGAACAGGGTAGGTCGGGCTTGGCACAGGCACTGGGAGAAGACACCTGGGTGTCTCCCCCAACTTCCTCTGACACACAGTTTCCATCCGCCCGGAGCAGATGCCACATGAGGGGCAGTGGCAGGGTGAGGAAGGGCTCTTTCATCTCCTCTCCTCAAGCCACATCCCTGCAGGCCTCTGCAGGAAAGGGGGGACATGGGGCTTATCCCCTCAGTGTTCCTCCAAATCCACTGGAGCTGTGGCCATGCAATCCAAGGAGCCCTGAGGAGTCACCAAACTGGGGATCCCCATTCCCAAATCCCAGTGCTGAGACTGTCCCTGCCTCGGTTTCCCCACTCAGGGTCTGAAAAGCAGCTTCTACCCTCTGGCTGGGAATGAAAGCCAAAATCCAGGCCTGGAACGATGTGGTCCAGCCCCAGTCTCCACCGGTTTTCTCCATCCTTTGGCTCCTCTCCTTATCCCATCCCCTGACTCCAGCAGCCGGGGAGAGGGGTGCAGGGGTTCCGGGGGAACAACTCACAAAGCCTTACATTTGGGCACCCCCATCCCAGTCATCCCCTGCCATGAAACCCCACGACAGATGCCCTGTCCAGCACTATTCTTTGGTATGACGAGGATGCTGGAGTGCAAGGCTGAAGGCAAGGGTCCCTTGTCCCCTGTTCCTCTCCCCAGCTCCCTCTACAGAGCTGGCTGCCGCAGCAGCTGTAGTTCCAGATGCCAGAAGCTGACCTGTGCTCTCTTTCTCACTGCTTTTAGTTCATTTTTTCACTCTCTGTTGACCCAGGGAACTTCACTTTCTACAAAAATGTCCCAGTGTGTGTCCCCGCTGCGGGACTGGGGACAAGTCCCATGCCGGGCTCGGCGCCTGTGATATGGAGATGTGATGGCACCCTCTGTGCTCCCATCCACGGAGTTGGGGGAACATCCAGCACCCAGCAAGGGTGTGGGAGCCAGAGGTCACAGCATGTAGCACCTGTGGATACACGTACGGGTATATATGGAAGCCGTACGGCCCCGTCCATGTATGTAGGTGACCTGTATGTCCCTGAACACGCCCACACTCATCCCTTCTGTCCCCGTGTGCCACCCCCACCTGGACGGGTACGTGCTATGTTTTGTGTGCGCACGCACGTACCGTATGTACAGCTCGTACCGTAAGTGCCGTGTAGGCACGCACTCGCTGCGCCGCTGCTGCCCGGCACTGCCACCTGATGGGACAGCGCGGCACTGCAGCCGCCGCCCGACGGCGCCCACGGACACACGGACGCGGACCCGCAGACAAACGGACACATAGACACGGCATACATGGACACACAAACGCGTAGACACGGACACATGGACATGGCCTCCACAGACACAGCTCCCCCGCCTCCGGACTGCAGCCACATGCCTCTGCCCCAACAATAATCAGCAACCCCAGGGGCCTCGTGGACCAGCCAGCTCCACCCAGTCCACCCCCTATCACCAAGCGAGCCTCAGCCCCCAATATCCTCCCCTGTGGCAGACCACAGGCCCACCTCCCCCAAACAGTACCCATGGGTGTGTCCCCCCCAACCTACCGACCCCCCAGAACCCCCACCAGCCACAACCACAGGGTTAGGGTTAGGCATTTGGGCCAGAGAGTTGCAGCTGAGAAAAAAGGATGGAGTAAGCCTGCTTCCTGGATGTACAGGGAAAGACTGAGCAGCAGGCAAAGGGAGTATTTATAAACTATATCAATATTTCACTGAAGTTCAGGGTGGACCAGCAACAGGGGCACTCGGGTTCAGTCTAAGCCTGTCACGATTAGCCATAAAAAAACCCAGTCAAACCCCTGGCCCCCGAAGGGAAGCATCAAACACTTCAACAGAAACGCAATTCAGTAATGATCGTGGAGGAAAAATTACCAGTGATCGCTTACAATCTGTGGGCAATTTCCTCAGTAGTTATAAACCTAGGACATAGGGAATTTTGGAGGCAGGATCCCAGTTTTGGCCACGGGCACCTGGATGAGAAGACCAGTTCTTTTCCACGGAAAGGAAAGCCCGGCCACCCTGGTGGTTCAGGAGCAGACAGCGGACCGTGTAGGGGAGGGAACGACCGGCAGGACCTTTCTCCACCTCACCCCTCGCTCCGAGATGCGGCAGCTCCAGACGCGACCAGCCGCTTTCAGAGGGTTACCCGGGCACACCTGCATACGGAGCTGCTGGTCCAGAGGGGCTACCGGGGGCATCCCGAGCGTCCCCTCAGGAACAATGGTTGGAGCATCCAGCAGGGGCCGGGGAGCAACCAGACGCACCTGGCCACGGAGCATCGCTTCAAGAAAACGCCCAGGGAAAAGCCCTTGTTGCCAAGGGGCAGCACCTGAGCAGGCGGGGCAGCATGTGGGGTCCCAGGGAGAAACTTTCAACTCCCTCCTTTCATCTTGTCGGTCCCTCCCCACAGCCCCCAGAAAAGAAAGGGGTGATGAGGAGAAAAGGGGCTTAAATTGAGGAAAAAAAATTCCTTTTCCATAACTGTCTGTGTTGAAATTGAGGGGGAATTCCCTTCCCTTGCAATTCTAATGGCAACAATTAAAGGAAGCCCTGCCTTTTCTATGCTTTTAATGGTATCAACTGACAGGGAATCCCCATTTTCCACTATTTTTCAGTTTAAATGGAAAGGGAAAACCTTGATGATGCTATATTATGGGTTTGAATAACACCCCCCATTTTCATTGACCTAAGGCTTAAATTGAGGGCAAAGTCCAGTTGTCCCTCCTTTTTAAGCATTTGAATTGAGGGAAAAATCCCCCTTTTTCCATCATTTGAGAGATTTAAAGTGAGGAAAACCCCATCTTTTTCCAATATTTTAGGGAGTTAAATTAAAGAGGAGAAGCCATTTATTTGCCATTGTATCACTTTAAGTAGAGGGAAAGACCCTCTGTTCCCTCATTTTAAAGGGTTCAGTTGAAGGAAGCTCTCCCTTTTTGAGCATTTTAGGGGTTTAAATCTGCATTTCAGGGCACGCCTACCCACACCCCAGTAGCAAATGTCACACGGGAGCGAGCCCGGCACATACATAACCTAACACCACCCAGGAGTCTGTTAATAATTTTTCTTATTTTTATTTATAATGCATATAGCCCTAATTAGATGTCCCAAAGAGAGTTACACCATTCGTATCATTGCTATTCTTCTCCACCCTAATTAGCCACATGTGGGATACTACTTAGTAATCACTAAAGAATAGCTATGCCAGTTAACAACCAATTATCCAACTTAGCTATACTATCAAAACACAAAGTCTTATTTCTTACCAGTTATCTGCCATTTAGCTCGAGGTAAACGCAAAAAAAAAAAAGCATCATCGTTTCTCTGAAGAGTTTTCTTCTCTATTAAGCCCTTTACTTGCCTTGAATCTCAGCCAGAGGAGCCAAACAGCAGCAGCTCCTCTGAGGGCTTTTATACCTTGTGGTATTTGCCTCCTCCCTTTTCCTGGGCATCGTGGGAAATGGAGGCGGGCCCGGCCAGGGGTACATTAACCCCAGCCTTTGCTGCAGCCATTTATTCACTCTCTGGGGTTGACTGGGATAAGAGGTCTCCTCTCACTTCAGTGAAGGGGGTCTTTTAGCTTATCTCAGCTTTTTTTTTTTTTTTTTTTTTTTTTTTTTTTTTTTTTTTTTTCACTCTCCTCTAGTAGATGCTTTTGAACTTTAAAGCACTAGAGGTTTTGAAGACAGCATGAAGAGGATAGCATGCAACACAGGGAGTATTTAAGCTCATGATTTTGGGTTGAGTGTTCAAGGGTGGTAAGGTGCTTTTATAATTTTGGTGTAGTTTTTGTTTTTGGTTTTTTTTTTTTTTTTTGGAGTATCATAACTTCCAGGTTGCATGGAGTACAAAGCTTCAAATTTATTCAGCACATTCATCACGTTATCAAAGGGACTTGCCCTGTGTCAAAGATGACATCCAAAACTGAGCTTTCCGGTAGGTAAGCTGTGGGTCGCATCCAGGAGAGGGAGCATGAGCAGGGTGACCGGTTTAGGAAGTGCCAGGAGGGGTTTTGAAAGCTGCACGGTGGGGAAAAAGGTGTCGATTTGGGGCCCCCCAAGGCTTTTCCTCAGGTACACCAGATCCATTTACATGTCTTAAAGCACACAAATGCATGTACCACGCTCACAGAAACACCATGTAAATTTGTCCCTTGCTAACCCAGGCGTGCGCTGAAATAACAGCCACAGCATTTGACTCGGGACAAAGCTAGAGACTCGAGGACCTGGGTGCACTTAAGAGAGGGTGAGTAGCTGAATTGCTGGGACTTAGCCCATATGCTGCTCAACTTGGGCATTGATTTTAGTTTTCTTTATCTTAGCTGACTGAGAGGCTAACCCGGCTATCACAGGACCTGCCAAGGAGAACTCATTTTGCATCCAAAGAGGATTCATGTTGCCATCCGAAAGATAAGTTGGGGGCTTTGACTCAGAGACGGGATCATAGTAGGGTAGCGGAGTGGAAATTCCTGGGAGAGATTTAATAATTAGTGCCATCCGGGTAGCCTTCAGTAACAGCTGAGGAGTTGTGGCAAGTCGGGGAAGGAGGGGGGAGGAGGAGCGAGGGTCCACTCAAGTTTCAGCAATGCCAGATCACCGCATCTCCTCTTTACCCAGGTATACCCTGCATTGATGGCGTCGGCCTCGGAGCATGGCCAAAGCATGCGGCCCGAGGACCCGGGCCCTCTTAGGAGATAGTGAGTAGCAGAATTGTTGGGGTTTGGCCAATGTGCCACTGAATTCATGTACTGATATTTGGTTTTCTTTATTGTGGCCGACTAAGAGAAAACAGCCCGGCAGGAACTTCCCAGACGGTAAGAGGTGGTCGTCTTTTGCGCCTGAGGCAGATTCACATCCCCAGACATCCAAGAGATAAGTCCAGGGCTATGACCCATGGAGGGAATGAAAGCGGGGTGTCAGGTTGGGACTTGCCGGGAGGGATTTTTGAGTCAGCTTTGGAGATGGGGATATCCAAGAAGGGCCCCATAAAGGGAAAGTCTCGCATTTGATCACAATGCCGAGGTGCGCAGGGCAGAGCAGTCCTAGTGGATGTTGTGTCACTTGTCTATCGTGTGTTCCGTATCTTTGGGGCATCTTGTGTTACGGGTCTTTTGCCTTAGCCCTTCGATGTGCTTGTGGTTATTCTTCTCGCCGAGAGTTTTGTCTCTTTGTTTGTCATCTCCTGTGTCACGGGTGCCTGCATGGGTTTGGCCTGGAGCTGCTCTGCCCTGCTGCATAGTCCAGCGTATAGGTGTAATAGAACAAGGCCCAGGGGCTTGAAATTTGTAATGTAGGGTGTAATTTGGGCTCTAGGTAATATTCCTAGATTAACAACTCCAGCCATCTTGTGTCATCATGCAGCCCTTTGACTTTTGTCATAACTTTCTTTCAACTGCAGACGGGTTAAATCCGTGGCAGAGCGCCCTGGACTGGGTGAGGGGGTTCCCACAGGAAGGTCAGTCACCATTTGTGTTTGTGGGGCAACTGTAAATGGTGGCTATGTTACAGCATTGTTCTTTGTCCTTATTTTTAGGAGGTAAAGCTGGATCTCAGCTGTCAAGATGAAGTGAGCAAGGTAAGCAGTGATGGGTGGACTGAAATGGTTGTTATTCCTTGGGTGCCAAGTTCTGGTACTCTAAGCTTAAAGCATTCACTGTCATTTGTGTGTTGTAGGCGGTCCACTTGTATTACGCCGAACCCCCTCACCGACAGGATGATGGACCTGGTTTGCCGCCCTTGTGAGCCCTCCAGAAGTATTACAGGACTCTGCCATGAAGCCTTTACCTTTTCCACTTGCAGGTGCTGTCTGGGTAACCTTTGGCAATGGCTGAGAAGTTGCAGCGAGTCGGGGAGGGAGGAAAAGCGGGGGTCCACTCAAGTTTCAGCAATGCCACATCACCTCGTCTCCCCTTAACCCAGGTATATCCTGCGATGATGGCGTCGGCCTCGGAGCGCGGCCAAAGCGTGCAGCCTGAGGACCGGGGCCTTCTTAGGAGAAGGTGAGTAGCGTAATTGTCGGGTTTTGGCCGATGTGCCACTAAGTTTGTGTACTGATGTTTGGTTTTCATTATTGTAGCTGACCAAGACAGGAGGAACTTCCCAAACAGCGAGGTGGCCTTCTGTTGCACCCGAGGCAGATTCACATCCCCAGATGTCTGAGAGATAAGTCGAGGGTTATGACCCACAGAGGGGATGAAAGCAGGGTGCTGGGTCAGGACTTGCCGAAAGGGATCTTTGAGTCAGCTTTGGAGACAGGGATGTCCAAGAAGGGGCCCCTTAGCCCACAAAAAGGGAAAGTATCACTTTTGATCACAATGCTGAGGCGGACAGAGCAGTCCCGGTGCGTGTCATGTCACTTGTGTATTGTATGTTTTGTGTCTTTTGGGCATCTTGTGTCTTATATCTTAGCCCTTTGAGGGGCCAGCTTATCGGGAATGCCGGGTGTCATCCTTAGCATCTCCGCATTCCCCAGCCGGGTGCCGGTACCATCAATCCTTTGACTGACAAGCTTGGATGTGCCTCGGAATTGTGTCTCTCTTTGGAAGCGTTGAGTCAGAGGTCTTTTACGGTATTGTTCTGAGCTGTATTCACAGCTGTGCACCGCAGTGATCCATTAGAGCGGATTAGGACTTGTCAGAATGTGAAGAGCGGTAGAGGATTCTGACTGTACGATTCTCAGGCATCCATCTTTGTGGTTCTCGGAATAAGCACTTCTTCTGCCAGGGTTCTTCGAGCCTCATCGGCTCACCGTCGGCCTTGCCTAGGTCATCTCACTCAGCATTCTCTCGGTCCTTGCGATCATTCTTCTTGCCGAGAGTTTTCTCTCTTCATTGCATCTCCTTGTTTGTCATCTCCTGTGTCATGTGTATTTGGCCCGGAGCTGCTCTGCCCTGCTGCATAGTCTGGCGTATAGGTGTAAGAGAACAAGGCCCAAGGCTTTGAAATTTGTGATGTAGGGTGTAGTTTGGGCTCTAGGCAATATTCCTAGATTGACACAGGATGGCTGGAGCTGTGAAGTTATTATGCAGCACTTTGACTTTTGTCATAACTTTCTTTCAGATGCAGATGGATTAAATTCTTGGCAGAGCACCCAATACCAGGTGAGGGAGTTCCCACAGGAAGGTCAGTCACCATTTGTGTTTGCGGGGTGAGTGTAAATGGTGGCTATGTTACAGCATTGTTCTTTGTCCTTATTTTTAGTAGGTAAAGCTGGATCTTATCCGTCAAGGTCAAGTAAGCAAGGTAGGCGGTGACCGGTGGAAGGAAAAAGTTGTTATTCCTTGGGTGCCAAGTTCTGGTACAGCTCTAAGCATCCATTTTCATTTGTGTGTTGTAGGCGGTCCACTTGTATTATTCCGAACCCCCTCACCGGCAGGATGATGGACCTGGTTCGCCACTCTCGTGAGCCCTCTGGAAGTATTACGGGACTCTGCCATGAATCCTTTACCTTTTCCGTGTGAAGGTACTGTCCGGGTAGCCTTCGGCAATGGCCGAGGAGTTGCTGCGAGTCTGGGAGGGAGGGAGGAGGAGCAAGGGTCCACTCAAGTTTCAGCAATGCCACATCACCTCATCTCCTCTTTACCCAGGTATACCCTGTGATGATGGCGTTGGCCTCGGAGCGCGGCCAAAGTGTGCGGCCTGAGGACTGGGGCCTTCTTAGGAGATGGTGAGTAGCAGAATTGTTGGGGTTTTGGCTGATGTGCCGCTAAGTTCCTGTACTGATGTTTGGTTTTCATTATTGTGGCTGACTAAGAGACAACAGCCCGGCGATGGCAAGAGCTTCTAGGATGGCGAGGCGGCCCTCTTTTGCACCCGAGGCAGATTCACATCCCCAGATGTCCGAGAGATAAGTCAAGGGGATGAAAGTGGGGTATCAAGTCAGGGCTCACCGGGAGGGATTTTTGAGTCAGCTTTAGAGATGGGGATATGCAAGAAGCGGCCCCTTAGCCCACATAAAGGGAAAGTCTCACATTTGATCACAATGCTGAGGTGCACAGGGCAGAGCAGTCCCAGTGCATGTTGTGTCACTTGTCTATTGTATGTTCTGTGTCTTTTGGGTATCTTGTGTCCTATATCTTTCCCTTAGCCCCTCAATGTGCTTGTGGTCATGCTTTTTGCTGAGAGCTTTCTCTCCTCGTTACATCCCCTCGTTTGTCATCTGCTGTGTCATGGGTGCCTGCATGGGTTTGGCCCAGAGCTGCTCTGCCCTGCTGCGTAGTCTGGCATATAGGTGTAATAGAATGAGGCCTGGGGACTTGAAATTTGTAATGTAGGGTGTAATTTGACCTCTAGATGATATTTTGACACAAGATGGCTGGAGCTGTTAAGTTCTCATGCAGCACTTTGACTTTTGTCATAACTTTCTTTCAGATGCAGACGGATGAAATCTGTGGCAGAGCACCCCAGACTGGGTGAGGGGGTTCCCGCAGGAAGGTCAGTTGCCGTTTGTGTTGGCAGGGCAAGTGTAAATGGTGGCTGTGTTACAGCATTGTTCTTTGTCTCTGTTTTTAGGAGGTAAAGCTGGATAGCAGCAGTCAAGGTGAAGTGAGCGAGGTAAGCGGTGACCGGTGGAAAGGAAAAGTTGTTATTCCTTGGATGTCAAATTCTGGTACAGCTCGTAGCATCCATTGTCATTTGTGTTTTAGGGAGTCCCCTTGTATTATGCTGAGCCCCCTTGCCGATTGGCTGATGGACCCAGCTCGCCGCCCTCGTGAGCCCTCTGGGAGTGTTATGGGACTCTGTGACAAAGCCTTTACCTTTTCCATGTGAAGGTGCTGTCAGGGTAGCCTTGGGCAATGGCTGAGCAGTTGCAGTGAGTTGGGGAGGGAGGGAGGAACAAGGGTCCACTCAAGTTCCAGCAGTGCTGCATCACCTTGTCTCCTCTTAACTCAGGTATACCCTGCATTGACAGCGTTGGCTTCGGAGTCTGGCCCGAGAACCCTGGCCTTCTTAGGAGATGGTGAGTGGCAGAATTGATGGGTTTTAGCCGAGGTGCCACTAAGTTTGTGCAGTGATGTTTCTTTGGTTTTCTTTATTGTAGCCAACTGAGAGAGAACAGCCCAGCGACAGGAGGAGCTTCCCAGACGGTGAGGCAGTCTTCTTTCGTACCTGAGGCGGATTTGCATCTCCAGCTGTCCGAGAGATAAGTTGATGGCTGTGACCCAGAGAGGGAATGAAAGCGGGGTGCTGGGTTGGGACTTGCTGGGAGGGATTTTTGAGTCAGCTATGGAGTTGGGATACCCAAGAAGGGGCCCCTTAGGCCCCATAAAGGGAAAGTCTCACTTTTGATTACAATGCTGATGTGTGCAGAGCAGAGGAGTCCTGGTGCGTGTCATGTCACTTGTCTATTGTGCATTCTCTGTCCTTTGGGCATCTCGTGTCTCATGCCTTCT
Organism: Corvus hawaiiensis; assembly: GCF_020740725.1. Lineage (NCBI taxonomy): Eukaryota > Metazoa > Chordata > Aves > Passeriformes > Corvidae > Corvus > Corvus hawaiiensis. The sequence goes on from NC_063235.1 coordinate 7,848,779, forward strand.
GCGTTAGCCCTTCGATGTGCTTGCGGTCACTCTTCTCACCGAGAGTTTTCTCTCCTCATTTATCATCTGCTGTGTCACGGGTGCCTGCATGGGTTTGGCCTGGAGCTGCTCTGCCCTGCTGCATAGTCTGGCCTATAGGTGTAATAGGACAGGGCCTGGGGACATGAAATTTGTAATGTAGGGTGTAGTTTGACCTCTAGATGGTATTCCTAGGTTGACACAAGATGGCTGGAGCTGTTAAGTTCTCATGCAGCACTTTGACTTTTGTCATCACTTTCTTTCAGATGCAGACGGATGAAATCTGTGGCAGAGCGCCCCAGACTGGGTGAGGGGGTTCCCGCAGGAAGGTCAGTTGCTGTTTGTGTTGGCAGGGCAAGCGTAAATGGTGGCTGTGTTACAGCGTTGTTCTTTGTCTCTGTTTTTAGGAGGTAAAGCTGGATAGCAGCAGTCAAGGTGAAGTGAGCAAGGTAAGCAGTGATGGGTAGAAAGAAGCAGTTGTTATTCCTTGGGTGCCGAGTTCTGGTACAGCTTGTGGCATCCATTGTCATTTGTGTTTTAGGCAGTCTGCTTTTATTCTCCCAACCAACTGGCCGACAGTCCCAGCTCGCCACCCTCGTGAGCCCTCTGGAAGTAGTATGGGACTCTGTGATTATGTCTTCACCTTTTCCATTCGAAGGTCCTTTTTGTGCAGCCTTCGGCAATGGCCGAGGAGTTGCGGCGAGTCAGGGAGAGAGGGAGGAGGAGTGAGGGTCCACTCAAGTTTCAGCAATGCCACTTCACCTTGTCTCCTTTTAATCCAGGTATACCCTGCGACGACAGTGTCAGCCTCGGAGTACGACCAAAGCATGTGGCCTGAGGACCCCGGCCTTCTTAGGAGATAGTGAGTAGCAGAATTTTTTGGTTTTGGTCTGCGTGCCACTAAGCTTATGCACTGATGTTTGTTTGGTTTCCTTCATTTTAGCTGACTAGGAGACAACAGCCCGGTGGTGGTAGGAGCTTCTTGTATGGTGAGGCGGCCTTCTTTTGCACCTGAGGCAGATTCACGTCCCCAGACATCCTAGAGATAAGTCGAGGCCTGCGATCCACAGCAGGGGTGAAAGCGGGGTGTCAAGTTGAGATTTTTGAGTCAGCTTTGGAGGTGGGGATACCCAAGAAGGTGCCCCTTAGGCCCCGTGAAGTGAAAGTCTTGCTTTTGATCACAATGCTGAGGTGCGCAGGGCAGAGCAATCCTGGTGCGTGTTGTCACCTGTCTATTGTTACGTTCTGTGTCTTTTGGATGTCTTGTGTCTCGTGTCTTCTGCCTTAGCCCTTCGATGTGCTTGCGGTCGTTCTTTTTGCAGAGTTTTCTGTCCTTGTCATGTCTCCTCATTTGTCATCTCCTGTGTCACGGGTGCTTGCACGGGTTTGGCCCGGAGCTGCTCTGCCCTGCTGCATAGTCTGGCATGTAGGTGTAATAGAACAAGGCCTGGGGACTTGAAATTTGTAATGTAGGTTGTAGCTGGGCTCTAGATGATATTCCTAGATTGACATGAGATGGTTGGAGCCGTGAAATTCTCATGCATCCCTTTGACTTTTGTCATCACTTTCTTTCAGATGCAGACGGATGAAATCTGTGGCAGAGCACCCCATACCGGGTGAGGGGGTTCCCGCAGGAAGGTCAGTCACTGTTTGTCTGTGCTGGGCAAGCGTAAATGATGGCTATGTTATAGCCCTGTTCTCTGTCTTTATTTTTAGAAGGTAAAGCCGGATAGCAGCAGTCAAGGTGAAGTGAGTGAGGTAAGTGGTGACCGGTGGAAGGAAAAAGTTGTTCTTGCTCGGGTGCCAAGTGCCGGTACTCTAAACTTTAAGCAGCCATTGTCATTTGCGTGTTTTAGGCAGTCCACTTGTATTATGCCAAATCCCCTCACCAACCGGCCGACAGAGCCGGCTCGCCGCCCTCGTGAGCCCTCCCAAAGTGTTATGGGACTCTGCAATGAAGCCTTTACATTTTCTGTTCCAAGGTGCCTTGCGGGTGACCTTTGGCAATGGCGGAGCAGTTGTGGCGAGTCGGGGAGGGAGGCAGGAGGAGCGAGGGTCCCCTCAAGTTCAAGCAATTCCACAGCACCTTGTCCCTTCTTAACCCAGGCATACCCCGCAATGATGGCGTCTGCCTCAGAGTGTGGCCGAAGCGTGCTGCCAGAGGACCCCGGCCTTCTTAGGAGATGGCGAGTAGCGGAATTGTCCCGTTTTGGCTGACGTGCCACTAAGTTCATGTACTGATGTTTGGTTTTCTTCATTGTAGCCGACTAGGCGATGGCAGGAACTTCCCGGACAGCGAGGTAGCCTTATTTTGCACCCAAGGCGGATTCACATCCCGGACATCCGAGAGATAAGTCGAGGGTTACGACCCACAGAGGGGATGAAAGCAGGGTGCTGGGTCGGGCCTCGCCGGGAGGGATTTTTGAGTCAGCTTTGAAGGCGGGAATGTCCAAGAAGGGGCCCCTTAGCCCACATAAAGGGAAAGTCTCACTTTTGATCACAATGCCGAGGTGAGCAGGCAGAGCAGTCCTGGTGTGTGTTGTGTCATTTGTCTATTGTATGTTTTGTGTCTTTTAGGCATCTTGTCTTAGGTCTTTTTCCTTAGCCCTTTGAGGGGCCAGCTTATCGGGAAAGGCCGGGCATCATCCTTAGCATCAGTGTTCCTCGGCCGGGTGCCGATACTGTCGGACCTTTGACCGACGAGCACGGATGCACATCGGAATCGCATCTCCCTTTAGAAGCATTGAGTCAGGTCTTTTATGGTCTTGTTCTGAGCTATATTCACAGCTGTGCACCGCAGTGATCCATTACAGAGGATTAGGACTTGTCAGAATGCAAAGAGTGGTAGAGGATTCTGACCATACGATTCTTGGGCATCCATCTTTGCGGTTCTCGGAATAAGCCCTTCCGTTAGCATCTTCTTCGAGCCTCGTCGGTCTCGCTGCGATCATCTCGCTCGCATTCTCTCGGTCCTTGCGGTCATTCCTCTTGCCGGAGTTTTCTCTCTTCATCACATCTCCTCGTTTGTCATTTCCTGTGTCACAGGTGCCTGCATGGGTTTGGCCCAGAGCTGCTCTGCCCTGCTGTGTATAGGTGTAGTAGGACAAGTCCCAAGGCCTTGAAATCTGTAATGTAGGGTGTAGTTTGGCCTCTAGCTGGTATTCCTAGATTGACACAGGATGCCTGGAGCTGTTAAGTTATCATGCAGGACTCTGACTTTTGTCATCGCTTTCTTTCAGATGCAGACGGATGAAATCTGTGGCAGGGCACCCCAGACTGGGTGAGGGGGTTCCCTCAAGAAGGTCAGTCACCATTTGTGTTTGTGGGGCAACTGTAAATGGTGGCTATGTTACAGCATTGTTCTTTGTCTCTGTTTTTAGGAGGTAAAGCTGGATAGCAGCAGTCAAGGTCAATGGAGCAAGGTAAGCAGTGACAGAATGAGTTGTTATTGCTTGGTTATCAATTTCCAGTGCAGTTCTAAGCATCCATTGTCATTTGTGTGTTTTAGGGGGTCCACTTTTTTTATGCCGAACCCCCTCACTGGCCGGCTGACGGACCCGCTTCGCCACCGTCGTGAGCGCTCTGGAAGTATTACGGGACTCTGCAATGAAGCCTTTACATTTTCTGTTCTGAGGTACCTTCCGGTACATCCATGGCCGAGGAGTTGCGGTGAGTCGGGGAGGGAGGGAGGAGGAGGGAGGGTCCACTTAAGTTTCAGCAATGCCACACCACTTTGTCTCCTCTTAACCCAGGCATACCCCGCGACGACGGCATCGGCCTCGGAGCGTGGCTGAAGCGTGCGGTCCGAGGACCCTGGCCTTCTTAGGAGACGGTGGGTAGTGGAATTGTCGGGGCTTTGGCCGATGTGCCACTAAGTTCCTGTAGTGGTGTTTGGTTTTCTTTATTGTGGTTGACTAGGAGCTGACAGCCCGGTGACGACAGGAGCCTCCCAGAGGGTGAGCCGGCCTTCTGTTGTGCCTGAGGAGGATTCCCATCTCCAGATGTCTGAGAGATAAGTTGAGGGCTACAATCCACTGAGGGAATGAATGTGAGGTGTTGGGGCAGAGCTTGCCGGGAGGGATTTTTGAGTCAGCTTTGGAGGTGGGGATGTCCAGGAAGGGGCCCCTTAGGCCACCTAAAGGGCAAGTCTCACTTTTGATCACAATGCTGAGGTGAGCAGAGCAGTCCCGGTGTGTGTCACTTTTCTATTGTATGTTCTGTGTCTTTTGGGCATCTGCTGTTGCAGGTCTTTTGCCTTAGCCCTTTGAGGTGCTTATTGGAAACGCTGGGTGTTATTCTTAGCATCTCTGCTCTTGGTGCTCCTCGGCCCGGTGCCGATACCATCGATCCTTTGACGCGAGAGCTTGGAGGCGCATCAGAATTGCATCTCGCTTTAGAAGTGTCGAGTCGGATGTCTTTTACGGTCTTGTTCTGAGCTGTATTCACAGCTGTGCACCGCAGTGATCCATTATAGCGGATTAGGACTTGTCAGAATGTGAAGTGTGGTAGAGGATTCTGACTGTATGATTCTTGGGCATCCGTCTTTGTGGTTCTCAGAATAAGTCCTTCTTCTGCCAGGGTTCTTCGAGCCTCGTCGGCTCACTGTCGGTCTTGCCTAGGTCATCTCATTCCTCGTTCTCTCGGTCCTTGCGATCGTTCTTCTTGCCTAGGGTTTTCTCTTCATCGCATCCCCTCCTTTGTCCTTTCCTGTGTCACAGGTGTCTGCATGAATTTGGCCCGGAGCTGCTCTGCCCTGCTGCATGGTCTGGCATATGGGTGTAATAGGACAAGGCCTGGGGACTTGTAATTTGTGATGTAGGCTGTAGTTTGGCTTCTAGATGATATTCCTAGGTTGACACAAGATGGCTAGAGCTGTTAAGTTCTCATGCAGCACTTTGACTTTTGTCATAACTTTCTTTCAGATGCGGAGGGATTAAATCCGTGGCAGAGTGCCCCGGTCCGGGCGAGGGGGTTCCCACAGGAAGGTCAGTCACCATTTGTGTTTGTGGGGCAGCTGTAAATGGTGGCTGTGTTACAGCATTGTTCTTTGTCTTGATTTTTAGGAGGTCAAGCCGGATCTCAGCCATCAAGGTCAAGTGAGGGAGGTAGGCAGTGACCGGTGGACTGAACTAGTTTTTCTTGCTCAGTTATCAATTTCTGGTGCAGCTCTAAGCATCTGTTATTTTTTGTGCATTTTAGGTGGTCCACTGGCAAGATGTCCTGGTCTGGGATGCTGGCAGCCAGGTGGGTGCAAGCTTAAGGTATAGGTGCAGTGTACTTTAATTGGAGGGGGGAGGTTGTGATTTCAGAGTCTTTCAGGATGTTTTTTGCTTTGTTTCTTTGCAGGTGCTGCTGCTGCCTTGGACATGCCAAGAAATAGAGACAATCAGGTGAGTTGGCCTTTAAGTGGGGCAAGTAATAGGTGAGCGGTATGTGGCGGTGTGCTAAGCATGTACCTTTTTGCCTTGCAGGTATTTTCCGGGCCGCCTCTGGAATCGGATGAAGATTTGAGGTGAGCCGGGGTACGGGTGCGGAGGACCCCCCGGGGATTAATATTCTCGAGGGCCACAGTGATGTTTTCTGTTTTGTTGTCTTAGGTACCGTGAGCAGCTGCGGAGCCGAAGTTTGGAAGCGGCAGGTAAGTGATGAGCCTCGGCCCTTAGGAGGGAGGGAGGCCTTGCGGAAGGGGTCACTTTTGGGACGTCTCATTGCGGTCTGAATTTTTTTTCTGAATTTTTGCAGCCACCGAAACAGACCCTGGGGACTGTATTAACATCCACGGCGCCCGTGTGCTCATTTCCATTGAGGATGGATTTTGTCGGCTCGTCTTCCAAAAGCTAAGTGTCGGGACCGGTGGTGGAGACAAGGGAAAACCCTTTGGAATTGCAGGAGGCAATTTGAAGTTAGCTTAGAGGAGAGGGCTGTAGCGGGATAGGCCCCTTGGAAGTAAAGGGAGAGGGTTTCTCCTCAGCATCGCCCGACCTTTTGCTGGGCAGGACGGTTCCGACCTGTCTCCGTGTTCTCACGAGCTTCATGTCATCAGCCTTCTCTGAGTCTCGATGTCATCGCGGATCTTTTTGCCTGAGGAGCTCGCCTTTGGGTCCGGAGTGATCGCCCTGGTCCCCTAGCAGTTGTTGCCTTCTTCTCTAGGCCTACTGAGCTTCTTGAGCATCCTCTTAACAGCTCTGGTACTAACTTCTTGTAAGGACTTATGTTTCGCCATCATGTGCTATTGCCATAGAGCTTTCTTTCCTTTGGCATCATTGGCCTCTGGTTCATCTTGCTGTAGGAATCTTGGGTCCATCAGGTGAAACTGCTGGGCAGTTTCAACTTGTGTCTGTGTTCTGTAGGTTGTGTCTTTGTTCTGTAGTGTCCATTGTCCTCTGTGTCACAGGGCTTTGTTGCATGTCAGTGATTTTTTTTGCATTGTTCTGGGCCATATTGGCTGTACTCTACTTGCCTACTTTCCCAGATGGGGCTTATTCTGGCATCTTTACCTTTTTACTTCTTGAGACTGGAGGAAGTACACAAGATGTTCTCATCCATCTTCCTTCTCAGTTTTGGTACTGGCTTCTTTTCACATACCATTCCCTTGGACTTCTCTAGGGAGGGTATCAGACCCTCCCTTCATGACCGCAGTATTTCAGTAGGTTCCATCACCTCTAAGTGTATTGCACTCGAGAATTAATCTTCCGGAGACTCATCTCGAGCCCTTGTGCCATCTTTCCTTAGTTTGGGGTGCCGCCCGTCCGTGCGCCGCTTAGGGTCGGAGCCGCCCTGCCCTGGGATGTAGAGTCACAGTTAGGTAGAACAGTCATAAAACTTAAGGGTTCATCTATTTTCTATGGGGTTTTGGGCAGAAAATTTATGGGCCCGGTGTGGGGATAACTCCTAGCCACGGGCCACTCTCTGACTGCTTCACATTTTCCTGCAGGTCCCGAGGCAGCTTTGGATCTCCACGGTCACCGATGCTACCGATTTTTCCCGGAATCTATGGTTCGATGTCGAGGAGCGGCAGCCAGGGGAGATGTACCAAAGTATCTTCATTGGTGGAGTGTTTTGATGAATGGCTGCAGTCAGTGTGTAAGCTGAAGAGCGTGTGACTGTCTGTAGCTGTGTGTGAGAGGTTGTGTCTGCCTATGTGGTTGTGTCTGCCTGTGAGAGTGTGTGTGTGGAATGGTTCTAACCTTGTGTGTTTGGTTTTTGCCTTTCAGGTTTTTCAACACATTTTTAAATTTAGAATAAAAAAATCCCAGCTGGGCTTTTTTTTTTTTCCCCCCGGCTGGGTTTTTTTTTTCCTCAGTCCCGGCCGGTCTGCGAGGCGATGTTCATTGCCAAAGTTTGGGTGCAGACCGTGCCGGGGCCGGGGTTTTGTCAGGCAGGACGATTTGGAGGCTCTCGGGAACCCTGTTCCCAAGGGGCCAGGGTGAGGAGAGTGATCGAGATGAGAGCAATGGTGGGGTTGATAGGAACCTGAAAGAGGTGTGTGGGGTGGATGACTGTTATGTTCTCCCTGTGGTGCTGTTGTTTTGGGTTTCCTCTAACAATAAAACAAAATGTAGCAAGTTTTCCAGAAATAGAATAATTGTTATATTTTATTGATATGTATTTGGCTTGTGTTGCTCTGTATTGGTCTGTATTTGTGTTTGCTGCTGCATTTCCATGTATTGCTCTGTATGCAAATTGGACTTTTACCAGTGTGTATATGGATTGTATTTGTACTTTATTTGTATACATTGTTGTTTCTGTATATTGTGCTAGAGTGTAAATACAAAAATCCATTCAATAAAGTTGAATAAACCCTAATGAAGATATCCAGGCCCCTCCCCCCCCGGTGCCTGTCTTTCTTTGGTGTGGTTTAGTCATTTTTTCACTGTATTTCTTGCTTTGCTTTTTAGTCTATTCCTCACTTTACTTTTCCCTGTCTATTGTTATTTCTGTGTCTTTCTTTTTCTCACTGTTTCTACCTCTGTCTCTCAGTTTCTCTTCTTCTCACTCTCTGCAATTATGTTTCTCTCTAGGTTTATTTTCCTATTTCTCTTTAACTATTTCCTTGTTTGACTCTGTTTCTTTGCTTCTCTAGAACTCTGTTTCTTTGCTTTTCTCTTTCTCCTTATTGCTTTGTCTCTCTCTTTTTCTCTTTAACTGTTTCTGTCTTTCTCTATTTTTCTCTTTAACGGTTTCTTTGTTCCTCTGTTTGTCTTTATTCCTGTGCTTCTCTACTTTTCTCTCTCTCTAACTTTCCTTTCTCTCTCTCTAACTCTTTGCTTTTCTCTTTAACTCTTTAGCTTTACTTTCCTCTTTCTCTCTAACTTTTCAACTTTACTTTCCTCTTTCTCTTTAACTTTATTTCTAACTTTTATGTTAGAAATAAACTTTATTTTTATTTATAGCTTAAATTTTAAAAAAGCAGCACTAGAACTTTTAATGCTCCCTGGGAGTAAAAAAAAAAAAGTTCTACATATAAAATTTTTACTCTCAGGGAGCATTAAAATTTGGTGCAGCAGTAGACTCTATTATTTTTTCTTCTGTTTATATGTAGTATATAGTTTCCCTAATTAGTGCTCCACATGGGAGTAACTAATTGAATTGATTAATCATTACATAGCTACTCCCAGCTGGAGCACTAATTGAATTAGATAGTTGCATAATAACAATTAGCCAATTTTTTGGTGTGCACACACACACCACCCACACCTATCACTCATCCTAAGCTCTACCCCCCCCTCCCCCCCATTTGTCACAGGCTCCCACCTCCCCACCCATCTGTCGCTGCCCCCCTGGCCCGCATCACGCGGCTCTTCCACAGCCCCCTGCCGTGGGTGTCATGTGGCTCCACCCTGGGCACCACCCCCTGCCACTTGTGTCATAATATAAATGAAGAAGAATGACAGGTAGAAGGGGAAATGGATGTCTCCTCCCCAAGGGAAGGCTCCTAAATTGGATAGGAGCCGTTTCTCTAGGAACTGCTGCCTCTGATTGCCGCTGGAATGGCTCTGGAAGGAGCACAGAGGGGTTCATTCACCTCGGGTTTGTCCTGGATGTGCAGAGCTGGGGAGATGCTTTGGGGCTGAGAGATTTCCTGTGCCATCTTCCATGAACATGAAGAGAGGTGGATTAAAAGTGCCTGCAGAGCTCTGATGTGCAGCCTGTGGCTGCCTGCTCCCATTGCTGCTCTGCTCAAGGAGTTTCTCAGCCCCAGAGCAGGAGAAAAAGGCAGAAAATCATGGAATCCTGGGGTTGTTGAGGCTGGCAAAGGCCTTTAGCATCATCAAGTCCAAACATCAACCACCACCATGGTCACATCAACCATGACCTCAAGTGTCATGTATTTATCCATACTTATTTATCCATGGATTATCCATATATTTATCTGTGTATTTCCCCATGTATTTTATGAACACTCAAGTGCCATATCCATGTATTTTATGAGCACTTCCAGGGTTGGTGACTCCACCACTGCCCTGGGCAGCTGTTCCAGTGCTGGACAACCCTTCCCATGCTGGGCCAGGAGATGGATTCTGGAAATCCAGACTCCGAGCAGCAGGGGATTAAGGCAGCATTGGATTCCTTTATTCTCCCAGAAGGATAAAGGAGATTTATCCCCAGACGAACCAGAGGTGATCACACTGAGGTCATCAGTGGGATTTCTTCCTTACTCCCACAAATACCCACTGGGGTGACAGAGTTCCCTACAAGGGCGGTGTTGGAAGGAGCTGCTGGAATGTTTTGCTGTTCATTGGGATCCACAGGATGTTTGGTGTCTCTCAGAGCTGTTCCAGGCTCTCCACAGACCCAAGCACTCCTCACACTTCTCCTCAGAGTAGAGAGGTTTCCCAGAGTGCTGGTTTTTAATTTCAGATGCTGGGATAACGACACGGCTTCAGGAGGCAGGAGACTCATTGTGCTGTGCCTCAGTCCAGGCAGGGACAACCCCCAGTTAATAAAAACCTCTTTAAAGCACAAAAAGTCTCATTAAACTGATATTATAAAGGCTGCAAATTGAAGCAGGCCTCAATCAGAAAGCAGCAGAATTTAATTTCCCCCCCCCCCCTTGCCCATTTGCATGATGATCTTCTTCCTAATTGCCCATCCACGCTTTTCCCACAGAAGGGCTGTCCCGAGGTTGGAGATGGTTCCAGCTTTATGGAGCTTTGATCTTTATCTGGTTTTACTTTTTACAGAGCACAGAACCCGAGAGTGGCAACTGCTTTCCTCTTGTTCCTCCTGTGGCAGTGAACTGCTCTTCCCAAGGACGGCTGCAGGAATTCTCAGGCAGCAGAACGTATGGAATGCCAGGCACGCTACAGAATTCCAGTGGGAGCGGCAGGAACTTCTGTTCTTTACTGGCAGGGCTGTGCCATGAAGGGGAGCTCAGAGATATCGGTCAGCTCAGGGAATGAGCCTGGCTCATGGTGAGGAAATTCGCTGTGCAGTTACTTTGGGCCCTTTCTCTCCTTCTCCTTCTTCTCCCTCTCTTCCCAACACCAGTTCCAGACAGTATAATCCATGTTCCCACAGCCTGACCTTGCAGTTTTCCCAGCTTAGCAGCCCCAGCAACACTTGCAGCCTCTCTGTCTGGACTTTGTCTTGCTGAAATCTCCCTTTGCTGATCCTTTGCTGCCTCACCTTTTATCCAGCAATAACGTGCAGTGGGTGGAAGCTTCTCAGAATTCCCTCGCTGTTCCACTGGAAACATTCCCGAGTGGAAGCAGCTGCACTGCCCATCAGCACTTCCCTGCTTTTAGGGGTGGTTGAGGCATGAAGGATGCACCAAATGGAGTTGGCTCCAAGGGGATGAAATGCTCCCCCGAGGCTGCTCAGAGAGCTGGAGCTGAGGAATCCGGGTGGGAATCACTGCAGGAAAAAGGAAGGAAAAGAGAGTAGAGGAACAGGGATGCAATTCCAACCTCTCCAAGGACTGGCATGGGCACATTCACCATCACCATTTAATCTAGACACAATTTCTTCTTTGCCTCTGGCTGCCAGGAGCAGGATAAGCAGTTTAATTAGTTTAAATAGTGAATAGTTTAATTAGCTGGAAGAGACTGGATCAATAGCTGCTTAAACAAACAACTGGCTCCCTGTTTCCAAGCTTGGATGTAGTTTTGGAAGGTTCCTGGCAATTTGGCAGGGATTAGTGATGCTGAGAATGTGCTTTTTTGTGGGTTTGGGGCTTTTACTCCTGTTCACGTGGCTGCTTTTTCTTGTTGAGTGGAAAACAGGAGGGAAAGAGCAACCACGGGAGGAATTCCACTCTTGCTGCTTCAAGGGATGGATCAGGAAGGGAACGGGCTGCAGGGAATTTGGAGTGCAAACCGAGATCTCTCCGATATTTTTGGCTCAGTCAGTCCATCGGTGCTTGGTGGCTGTTTAGGCCACGTGCAAGGTGAAGGATGGTGCGCATCGCAGAGCTGCTGGTGGCTCCTTCCCCTGCCCGGCTGTCAGTCACCCTGCAGGGTGCTGGAGCAGCGTGCCAGAGGCCACGGATCCTATGGATGCCATGGATCCCAGGGCGTGATCAGGAGCCTGAGCCTGCTGGCCACTCCCTGCTCTCTCTTATCCTGACTTTTCAGCTCTGCAGCGAAGCCAGCTCGAGCTTTTCAACCCTTAGAAACCCAGGGAACTTTCATGTCTGCTCTCAGATCTGGGATTTAAATCCAGCCCTTATCAAAGCACCCCGTGACCAGGCAGGCCCTGAATCCCAGCAGGGATCTGATGAAGAGGGACCTGACATCCTAAAGAAACCCTTTGAAATCCTGCTGGGATTGATTTGTATCCATGATGGAGCCCAGAGCTCTCTGCCAGGGAGAGATGAAGCTGCTCCTTTGCTTTATCGTCCTCAGGCCCTTCCCAGCTTTGAGGGAAATTCAGTCCCTCTTCAAGCCCCAAAATGATGGAAAAGTTCCTTTGTATCCTTCTCTCCACAGCCCCTATGTGGATTAATCAACTTTTCCGAGCTGATTAATGGTTTGACAGAAGAACTGCCTGGAGAGCAGCTGAATTCCCACAGCAAAATTCCTGACTGAGGGAAACGAGCTTGGGTTCCTCCCCTTCCCGTAAAGCCTGGGAAATCTGGGAAAATCACAGCTCCAAAGGAGCTGCTCCCCTCGCCCCCGGATTCAAAGAGAAATGGAGAAACACTCGAGGAAGTTTTGAGATAAAACCACTGCAGAGAAAATTGAAATGAGCCCTTCAGCCCTTTTTTTGTGTGGTATTTAGGATGCAAGGGAAAGAAGGGCTGAGTAATCCCTGGGATTAGGGAACAGCACGGCTGAGGTCCCAGATTTCGAGGCCAGGTAATGGCTGGAACAAAACATTAATATGGACTTTGTCTTTAAAAGCAAAAGCTTTGAAAATTAGGAATAGAACAGAAACTCTCATTAATTCAGGACTTTACAGAGCCTAAAGCCTCCTTAGGTTTTCAGCTCAAACCAACTTTCTTTTTCATGGGGCCATAAACAGATTTTTTCTGGCTTTTTAAAGCTGATTCCTCTACTAAAATCCATTCAGCTGTCACTCCATCCTCCCTCAGAAGGTGTCACGGCAATCTACCTTAAATTTACAAAAAAGCCCAGGGAAGAAGATCTTATCTCCCAGATGGAGAATGGGACAGGAGGAATAATAAAAGTGAAAGTGATTCACCAGGACTGGTGATGAAAAAATCCGTGATGGAATCAAGATTAGGGTCTTAATCTGCTCCCTTCTTTCCACCTTGCCCCAGATCTGGGGCAGCTCTTGCTGGGCTGGATCCAGGATCACTGAAAGCAAAGTGCCAAAGGCTTCCAGGAACTTCAAATTCAGCAAAAATCCCCCCAGCTCTGCCTGAAATAGGAATATTGGGTTTAAAATGGGCCTTTTGTTACAGGGCTGGAATTAGGGAGTCGCCTAGCAGGGACTGAAAACACATCTGAGGATCAGCAGAGGAAAAAGCAGCTTTTTCCTGCTGTCTGCAGGTCAGAGCTCTTTAAATTGGGGCTGTTAAATGTCCCTGGCCACAGGAGATTGGGGAAGCAGAGGTGAAGGGAAAAAATCCTCTTTATTCCCTGATTGATCCCTGAGCTTGGGCTGCTCCAAAATGCAGCTCCAGAAAAAGAAGAAGCAGAGAGAGGGAATTTGTGCCTGCAGGGAGGGGCCTAAAGCCTCCTTAGGTTTTCAGCTCAAAGCAACTTTCTTTTTCATGGGGCCATAAACAGATTTTGAACTGCCTTTTTCACCTTCCTTCCTTTGTTCATTTTTACCTTTCTACCTTTGTTGGTTTCTGTAGCAGCTTGGAAAAAACCAAACAGAGACCACTGTTTCTTCAGGCAGGATCCCTCTTTATTACACAAGCCCCAGTATTTCTGCGTTTCTATTTTGGGAAAGTTTTAAGAGAGTTTTGGGAATGGGCACAGGGAAAGACAAAACAGATCCATGCCCACACACTTGTCAGGGCAGACTTTCTGCCCCTTCTAGGCCACAGACATGAAACCCCCTAGCTTTCTGGGAGGTGAAGGAAGAACAGTCACACCTGGTGCTCCTACCTGTAGCCATTTGCCTGCTCTGCATCTTTCCCAAGAGAGCAGAAGGCCCTTAGCAAAGTGAAGATCAGTGGAACAAGTGGCTCTCCCACTCAGGGCTCTCGTTAAGGCTGGAATGGCTGCTGCCAGCCTCTGCACTTTCTGCCTCGCCAACTTCCTCCCTTTGTTCATTTCTGCCTTTTTAACTTTCTACCTTTGTTTGGTTCTGACTCTCTACCTTTCTATTTTTCTACCTTTGTTGCTTTCTACCTTTCTAAATTTCTAACTTGACATGTTTGTTTGTTTCTACCATTTGAACTTTCTATCTTTCCATCTTTCTTCATTTCTAACTTTCTACCTTTCTACATTTGTTCATTTCTACCATTCTGACCTTCTGCCTTTCTACCTTTTTCGTTTCTACTTTTATGACTTTGTACCACCTTTCTAAGTTTTCTCTCTTTTTACCTTTGTTCATTTTTACCTTTGGTAGTTTCTAACTTTCTACATCTCTGACTTTCTATCTTTGTTTCTACTTTTCTGACTTTCTACATTTCTAACTCTACTTTTGCTTTTCTACCTTTCTACGTTCCTACCATTTTTGTTGCTACCTTTCTAACTTTCTACCTTTGTTTGTTTCTAACTTTCTAGATTTGTCCCTTTCTGCCTTTGTTTGTAACTTTGAAACTTTATACCTTTGTTTTTCTCCCCATTTTTACCTTTCTAACTTTGTTTCTAACCTTCTTGTTAGAGAAGTTCCCTCAGGCCCAGAGGGAAGCCAAAGCATTAGGTGTGAATTAAAACCTTTGGACAAGCTGACATCCATGAAGCCACACCAAAATGAAATAGAAATACAGATTTTTAACTTTTAGTAGAAATATATGTTAAGTGCCTTAAACATGAAAAAGCTGTAGCAGAGATCTTAAACACAGCTCTTGCTGCAGCAGTGTTACCTTTTCACAGAATTCTTTACTTTAGACAAAATCTAGATAGAATTACACTGTTCACATTTTTTAGATGGAGTGTTCACATAAACAGTAAGAGCTGATAGAAACTGTATGTGCAAATCTGTGTAATACAGATGTGACACTTGTGTGAGGCTTACGAGTGTTAGAATTAGACCAGGATGGGTTAAGAAAAAGAAAACTAGAATTGTGTGTTAATCTTACTGGTCAATTAACAAATATAATCCACACTTCTGTAAGAAAAAATACAGTGTATGGAGCATATAGAAGAAGCTGGTTTTGCCTGCTGCTGCTGCTTGGCTTTATCATGTAACCCCATTCGAACTCTGCCTTCAAGACAGCTGTGAGACTGTGAAATAAAGAACTCAGCAGAGCAGCAGCCTCCTCTGCTCTTTCACCCTGGTCCGAGAAGGAAGGGTACCCTGTCAAAGGCTCAACACTTGCCTTTCTGACTTTGTTTCTAAATTTCTACCTTTCTAATTTTGTTTGTTTCTAATTTTTTTTTGTTTCTAACTTTGTTTGGTTTTAACTTTCTACCTTTAGAAATTTGTTTGTTTCTTGTATTTTACCTCTTTGTTTGTTTATAAATTTCTGTCGTTGTAACTTTGTTTCTAACTTTCTACTTTTTACATTTCATTTGTTTTTAACTTTTTCCATTCCTCCCAGCGAGGGATGTGTGCAGAATACTAAAACCTGTTAAGTTCTTCATTTTTACATCTATAGGCAAATGCTACTGATTTAGATGTAAATTCATTTTGAAATGCGCCAGCCCTCTCTCTCTACTCTGTCGCATACAGGAATATAAGAAGCTGGGAATAGAGATCAGCAAGTTTTGCGAATAACGAGCCGGCGTTTTTCTGTAGGAAGGAAAGAAGCAAGTGCCTGGCCCCAGGAGCCGAGACGCTCGGGCTGCAGGAGCTGCAGAGCGCCCAGAGCCGGCTTTTGCCTCTGCTCTGTCCCTGCCCCCGGGCTGAGCTGGGCGGCGCTGCTGCCGCCTGGTGGCGAGAGCGCGGCACTGCCGCCCCCGACACGGCGCCCCGGCGCTGCTGCCGCCCGGTGCCGGCTGAGCCGAGAGGGCGGCGGCCTCAGTGGCTGCCGAGCGTGGCAAGGGCAAGGAGCGGGAGCGAGCGGGGCGGTGTCTGTCAGCGGAGGGGAGGGGCGAAGGGCGGCTCGGAGCGCCGAGGGACAGGGCCGTGCGTGAGCGGGGCCACAGCTATGGAAAGGAGTGGGCGCCGTGCGGGGCGGCGACCGCGAGGAATGACAGCGCGGGGGGCGGGGCCGGTTTTGCCGGGCAGCAGAGGCGCGGTCGCAGCGCGACCCGGGCGGGGGGCACCGGGCGGGCACGGTCGGAATGGAGCCGCCCGCGTGTCGCTCTCAAGGAGGCGGCTCGGAAAGGAAGGCGCAGTTCCGCGCTCTCGGGACGGCGGTAAGTGACCTTGCAGAGGGTGGTTTACACTTCCGCCACACTCAAGATGGCGGACGCACTAGGCCCCTTTCAGAGGTGTCCCTGCCGATGCCTGCCGCCGGTCGTGGAGCAGTCGCCCGCCTCCGGCGCCGCTGACCCCACCAGCCGTGTCCTCGCACCGGGAAGCACCGCGGAAAATCTCGCGGAAAGCGCGGGGCCGGCGTCGGAGTCCGGGCCGGATTCAGGCAGCCGAATAGACGCCCTTGTGAAGAGCGGGGGGGGCCTGGAGTGTACCACACTAAAGATGGCGGCTCGACCGGAAGTGGCTTCTGCCAGCACCCAAGATGGCGGCGAAGGGCGGAAGTTACGTCACCGCCACACTAAAGATGGCGGTCGTATACACTGTTTTCTGACCTTCTCAATATGGCGGCAGGGAAGCCCCCCCCCCCCCCCCGCCCCTCCCAAGCTGCGTCTATTCGGCTGCCTGAACGCAACGCCGACGCCGACACCAGCCCAGCGCTTGCACGCAATTTTCTGAGGCGTTTCCTGCTATGCGGACACCGACTGTGGGGTCAGCGGCGCCTGGGGCAGGCGGGAGCATTCAGGCAGCCAAATAGACGGAGCGGGGTCCTTCCGGCCGCCATCTTGAGAAGGTCGAATAGCCACTGACGCAATCGCCACATTGGTGCGGTCCCGGTGACTTCCGCCCTTCTTCGCCAGGAGCGGCAATGGCGGGGAGCCCGGGGAGCAGCGCGGCCGGGCCGGGGACACCGGGGCGGCTGCTCCGGGCTCGGAGGTGAGCGGGGAACGGGGACAGCCCCGAGCGGACGGTGGGGGCCGCGGGGGATCGGTATTCCGGCCCAGGGATGGCTGCCCCGGCCCAGGGATGGGTGTCCAGGCACAGGGATGGGGTCCTGGACTATCTAATAATATTATATAACGATCATACAAGGAGATCTATATAAAAAGTCCTTCATTGTCATCCTTCTCCCAGCCCCGCTGTGTTTTCAGGGTCTTGGGGGCAGAGTTTGGGTCTGGACAAGGCTCTCGGGCACAGGGTGGGATTCTTGGGGTGCAGGGCCAGGATTTGGACTCGATGCTCCCTGCGGGTCCCTTGCAGCCCAGGAAATGCTGCGATCCTGTGCCTCTGAGGGTGAAATAAAGGGCACCGGTGGGGTTTGTGCCCGCTGTGTTCACGGCCCCGCCGGCTCAGGGCGGGTTCAAGGCGCAGCTGCCCCGAGCCAGCGGGACCGGCCGGGGCTGCTCGCTCCCGGTGCTGCCGCCTTGTGGGGAGAGCCCGGCACTGCAGCCCGCACAGGCGCTGGACCACGGGATCGGCGTGGAACAGCAGCGCAGGGAGTGCTGAGGCAGCGCAGGGAATGCTGCGGTCCCAGGGAATGCTGCGGTCCCAGGGAAGGCTGCGGTCCCAGGGAAGGCTGAGGCGTCCCCTGCCCGGGGCACTCGGCAGCAAATCCCTGATGTTGAGCAGAAAAAGGAAAGTTCTGGGTTAGTGGGAGGAGGTTTCTGGAGTGGAGCTGGGACAGGTGCTGATCCACGCATGGAATCACGGGGTGGTTTGGCTTGGAAGGGACCACCAAGATCATTTACACTCTGTTTGTTGTCTGGTTCCACAGCAAAGAACATCCAGAACTGCCACCTCACCCTCACGGACAGCAGGAATGTCTTCCACAGCTCTTGTTTTGGAATGGGAATGGCTGTTGGGAGCTCTGGCAGGACCAGGTAAGAAGAGAAATGGGATCATTCTGGCTGCTGCTGGAGGTGGTTTTCTGCTTTCAGGCTGTTCTTCTCATTGATCCTTTCACAGCAGTGTTCTAGGGCACATTTGAGGGTAATTCCAGGAGTTTCAAACCAGATAAAAACTGGTGGGGCAAAAATGTGAACCTGATCCATTTCTGGTAATTCCAAGCTTCTCCCACAACACCGTTCCAGGAGAAACCTGATAAAAGGGTAAAGATGCAGAGGAACAAGTGCTGTAAACCCCCCTGGCGCTCTGACAGAGCAAACCTTCCAGTACTCCCAGCAGATCTCTTGGAGAAAGTGTGGGATCGCAAGGTTTTCCAGGAAAGCAAAACAAGGACGGAGATGAGGGAATAGGCTTCCAGTTCTTCCTTCAGCTGAAACCCTGGGGGAATTGAGAGGGGCCACAAGAACTGTTTGTGTAGGAAAATGGGAGTTTGGGGGCTGAATCTGAGTTTCTCTCTGGGGCATTTTTGAGGTAAAAGCTGAGGTGCTGTTTAAGGGAGAGAATGCACATTTTTGGGGTGGAAAAGGTTTAATCAATATTGTAGAGGAAGTAAAATGTTGGGGGTAAAAGTGGATGCAATCTGGAGGGGAGAGAAGGAATATTTTGGAGGCAAAATGGAGAACTCAGTAGTGGACAGATGGGGAACATTTTGGTGGCAACACTTGACAAACTCTCTGGGGTGGAGAACGAACACATTGAGGAAAAAATGAGGCGATGAGCAGTGGGCACATAGGGAAGGTTGGGGGGGTAAATCTTGAGAAAAAGCCCCGTGGTATTCAAGAAATCCTTGGAAGCAGGACTGAGGAATTCAGTGGTGGAAAAATAGGGGAATTTTGTGGGGTAAAACTTTAAAAGATCTAAGAGTTGAGAGTGAGTGTTTTTAGGTAAAAAGGATGTCTTGTTGAAGTTGGGCGTCTGGATTGTGGCATTTATAGGTCACAGGGTGTTTTTCCAGAAAGTAGAAGATAAAGAAGACTCCCAAAGCCTCGGTAGCTGTGTTAAGAAATCCCTCGCAGGGAAGAAAGGTACCTAAACCTCCTTGAAGTAGGGACTAATTAGCATGGGAAGGGGAAAACCCACCCCCAGTGGGAGAGAGCCCGCCGGGTAAGGGAAGAGAAGGATGCCCTTAAGAAGAAGCAGGGAAGGTGAATTTCTCGGTTTGCTAAAATGTATCAAAAAGTTTGGAATCTGGGTCTGTGTGGAGGCCGGGATTTTCTTGGCCATATGCAGAGCCCAGCACTAGGAATAAAGAAATTCCAGGCTTTACAACGCCAAAAATGCAGTACCAGAGAGTTCTGTTATCCCGAGGACTTGGGGGATATTTGGCAAAAATTTCTGGGGGCCCAGGCTGGACCGAGCTTTTAACGCTTCCTGGATTCACAGGATCAGGGATTCCAGCGTGCCCTGCACGGGTTTTTTCAGGGAAGTCCCAAATCCGTGTGAGCGCGAAGCAGAATCCCCTGGGAGCTGTGAAGGCAACAGGATATTTCTTGGGAATTTTGAAGGATTGGGTGAGTCCTCAGTGTTAGGTTGGAATGAACGCAAATTGTCCGGGAGTTGCTGGTTTAGGGATGGCCGGGTCTGGGTTTGGATTTGTGGGCACCGAGTGTTCCTTGTGTCAACTTTAGGTCTGGATTAGTGGGAATTGTCAGAGAAAAGAGAAGGGAATTGAAATGCGGAGCTCCATTCCCAGAGAAATGATCAGGATGGGAGAGGAAAGGCTGTGGAGCTGCTGGGAGCTCCTGGAGAACAAAAGGATCTGAGGTCTGGAGGCAAAAGCTGTGGAACAAAGCCTGAAAAGGGCACCGTGGAGGGGGGAAAGAGGGAAAGGATCCCCGCTCTGGGAATCCAGCAGGGACCAGGAGAGGATCATTTTCCATCCACTGCTCTCAGTGGAATCCTAATAAGGAAGGTTGAAGCAAAGTGATTCATTTGTTCTTTGGTTTGGAATCAAAGGTGCTCTTGCAGAGGGGAATATTCACCTGTTAAAATTCTGTTGGATACAGGAAAAGAGGGAGGAAGCAAGCAGCTGGGGAATGAACGGGTGGATTTTTGCTGGATACGGGGAAAGACACGGGAAGGGACTGTTAAGTAAAATACACCTCACGGGCAGCACCAGGAGAAGCCTCAACTGCTCTTTTTTTCCAAGCTCTGACATTCCAGAGGAGTAAGCAGTGGTCAGCCCATCACTTTCTGTATTCCTTGGATGCCCAGTGCTTTGTTGGGAAGAGATAATATTTGGAAATGAACAAATGCGGGGGTGTAATTTCCTGATAGTAAAGCCCCAGAGACCCTGGTTTTGATATCCTTCCAGCACCCAAACGCAACAGAGGGAATCCTGGCGGAGCTGGAAAACGCTGTTGCTCCGTCGGTGGAATTCCTGGGAAATGGAAAGCAGCAGAAGCAGCAAGAACAGAGTTGGAAGCAGGCTCCAGCCGGGTAAGGCAGACACCAAATCCTTTGGAATTAGAACTGGGCAGGGGTGGGGAGATTTAATTCTTACATTTGTAGCTCATGGATTCCTGAGCAGGATCCTGGCAGGGAAGACTGCAGGGATCAGACTGGGGACTGATCCCAGCTGGGGGCATGAGCCTTGGAATTGGCTGAAGGGAAGAAAGAGGGATCCTTTGAGCACCAGGATGAGCTGTCAAATGTGGAGATGGCATCAGACAATTCCTCGGGAGGGTTTAGTTCCTGGGCCAAATCGATCTCCTGCCTTGTGAAGGAGCTCAGAGACCTGGGAAGAGCCCAAGCAACGCAGGGAATGCACTGGCAGATAAAACTGCCGGGGAACGGTGGGGAAAAGCATCCGAACAGGGGGCCTCGTTTTGTACAGGAACGGTACAAAAAATTGTCCGAAAGAATAGGAATGGAATGGGATTTTACGTATTCCTCGGAGGCCACAATCCAGTGGGAAGGCTGAGAGAAAGAAACAAAGCCTAAAAAGGCAAATGAGCCAAATCTGCCCAAAGCCTCCAATGGCCACATTCCCTGGCATTGCTGAGGACTTCAGCCAAGCTCCAAGCAAAAGGTGAGTCCCTGATTTTGGTGCCGAGGGAAACTCCAAGTTAAGAATAATCCAAATATGAAGCACTTCTCACAAAACTCAGCTTTGCAAACCTTTATTTGGGCTAAAAAAGAAAAGATGGGAATGCCCTTGGCAGAAAAGCAGCTGTGAGGCACAGCAGGCTTCAAATGCCTGTCAGCAGGCGCTCCAGGAGAAACGGCTGCTGGCTCCGGGCATCCTGGGCTTTCCAGGCAGGTTTTGTACTACATTGCAAGGCAGTTTTCCTGCCTCTGGGGGGTGGCACCTGCATCCCACTGGAAAGGGAAAATGTGGAGAGAGCGGCAAGCAGGAAGACGGTTGCTGATGTGTGTCCTTGGATTGCAGTTCCTCCCGGTGAGTCTGTGCTGCTGGAAGTTTGAAGGAGATCAGTCCTGGAGTACATGTGGGTTCACCTGTGGGGTTTGGGAGCGACGCTGGACATGAAATTCCAGGGATGTTCCCCTCGCTGGAGTGAGAAGCAGTGGAAGCACTTTGCTGTCTGCTTCTTCATCGCCTTCACCTCGGTCCCCTGGGGCTCCAGGTAATCCCCTCTCACCTTTGCTTTTCCAAGGGTCTCTAAATGAGGGCTTGAGCTTTGGTGCAGCTCCCTTTACAGGGAAGATCTGTTCCAGGAAAGGTCTCCTGGTCTGGACCGATGGCGTTGCAGGCAGAGCAGGAAACCCCAGAGCTGCTGTGGCTCCCTCATCTGATTTGCCTGCAGGCAGCAAGGATCATTCCCAAGTGTCATCCCCTGGCTCCGTGACTCGGGGAGGTTGTGTTCCCCCAAAGGCCAGGGGCCGCTTTGTGTTGCAGCTCACGGAAGTCCAGCTCGGTGGTGCTGGGTTTGGTTTCTGTGGGCAATGAAGGCACTAAAAAATTCCCCTCCTTCACTGGCACAGCCCTGGAGTGGGAGCAGATTCCCCTTATCCCGGAGTTATCCCGCTCCTGCCCTGGATCCCTGCGGTGCCGTGTGTTCTCCAAGCTCACAGCACTGCTGGCTCTAAACAAGAAAAACAATCCCTGTTCCATCTCTTCTCTGTCCTTGATGTTCCCAGGCCCTGCATCTCCCTGGCTATTCCCTGTGTGAGTCTTCATCTCCATCCCACCTTATCCCGATCAAGTAAGGGTCTGAGACGTGTTTAGCAGCAAATGCATTCTTGTAAAGAAAGCCAAGAGCAAAGGAGCATCCAGATGCAGAGAAGTCTTTAGAAAGGAAGGGTTTCTCTCAGTGATTTCCTGCAGTCCAGGTGCGTCCCTTCCTTTGTCCAAATCCAGTGCCAGAGGATTGAACAACTGACGAGTGGGGTCTGGGATGAAAACGGTTCTCCTAAAATGAAGGAAACAGTGCTAGAAGAGAAATGAGCATCCTTTTAATGCCTGGAATAAAAATGCTGGAAAAGGGCACTTTTTATTTGATATGGTGTCATTCTCCTTTTTTTTTCCATGGATAAAACTCCACGGTGAGCAATCAGAGCAGAAATATGAAATGCAGGAGTCTTGGATTCCACAGTGGGATTAACTTCCCTTTTCTGCTCTCTTTCAGGACAGGAAAAACCACTGAACTCGCCCCATCTTTGGGACCAAGAGCTTTGGTGTTGGAGTAGGCAAAGCCAGCTAGGGCCCCCCTTGTCCTGCCCATGGTGTGGGTCAGGGACAGGCTCCTCTTCTCCTCTGGGCTGGGATGAACTGCCTAGGGAATGCTCTTTCTGACAGGCCGGTCCTAGCCCCGGCTACTGGAAATGGGCAGAGGTGAAGAGGCAAGTGCCAGAGTTCCTTGGGGATGATGGAATTGTGGTGTTTGGCTGTGCCCAGAGGGGCAGGTTGGGCATTTCTGTGTGTGTGAGGACCGGTTTGGGTGCTGGGGAGCCCGGGGAGCCGAGCTCTCAGTGCATTCCCAGCTCTGCCAGGGGTGGGAGCTGGTGCAGGGCTGGGTGACAGCCTCTGGTCGGGCTCGGGGCAGGCCCTGGCCCCGGCACAGACACGCTGGGGTGGTTTGGGGCCGCCTGGGGAGCCGTGGGAGGCAAATGAGGGATGGTGCTGGGCGGAGCGATCGGCCTGCGCTCGTGTCAGCGCAGCCATGCAGGGCACTGGGATCTGGGTAAAACACCGGCTCTCCTGGCGTTCAGGGATGCAAGGTCTGAGGGACTGGATTTACTTGGGCCTTTCCAGGACAGCAGGAACAAGAGGAGGTGTGGTGCCAGAGGTGCGTCCCATCCGGTTGCATTTCCCTCTTTCCCATTTCCATTTCCTCCTCAGTGCAGGAGCCCTGCAGCCCATGAGCACGGGGCCAGTGACAACTCCCTGTCTGTAGAGGGATTCCTTATGGAACAAGGGCAGATGATACCCTTGGAAAGATTGGACAATGCAGGGTTGCTGAGGAAAAGCCCCTGAACAGGCCCCTGACTGCAGGCAGCCCTGAGAGTCCTTGGCAAGGTATACAGCTGCCTGGCTCCCCCCCTCATTAGAGGCCATCTAGAGGGACTGGGTGTGAATCTTTGCAAAAGTAGATATAAGTTGGCATAGTTGAACAATAAGGGGAGAAGGATGCTTAATCGTATCGGTGTACATGTCGTTTATGTGGCCAGCTCTCCGGACTCGGTCCCTAACACTTGTCCTCCTCCTGTCCCCCTGTGCCCCTTTTGTTGGACAAGTCTCAAATGGCAACACACATTCCCAAAGACTGTCTGCTTTCTTAAATCCATGGACCAGCTAGTGCTGTCACTGAACAGCTGAAATGAGCTTTCAGAGCCTAGAAACTAGCAGGAGTGACAAACAAATGGATTTGAATCTGGAAATAGGTGAGGTCCACCCACCCAGTGCTGCTGATGCAGAGACTGGGGCTCAGGGCATCTGTGCAGCCCTTCCCTTTGGCACTGATCCTGCACTGGAATGTTGTGTTGCTGCCAAACCGGGCCTCAAACCAGGAGAAGGTAAGCCCTGACCATTTGCCCCTGACCCTGGCACACCCACAGTGTGTTATCTGGAGCGTGTGCCTCAGCTGGTGTCACTTGAGTTTCACCAGAGTTGCAAGTTGGCTCCTGCTCTGGGCGATTCCGAGTGACCATCGCATCAGTTCTGCACTAAACACCGTTTAGCCAGACCGAGATTTGGCCACATAGTGACTTCTGAAGAGAAAATCAGAATGCAGGAAAAGTGCCAGGACCACGCACGGGCCCGGGTACAGCACGGTCTTTGTGGGTCACTGTCACTCCACTCTTACAGTCTCTCCTCATCTTTCTTGTAGGCTCCCTTCAGGTACAGGAGCCATTGCTCACTGGTGTGAGCCCTATTCTCTGTCAAGGAAATGAGTTGAATTTCCTTGTCAAATCTAATATATCCCAGCTGGAGCATTAATTGAATTAGATAATTGGATAATTAGTTAATTAGCCAATTTTTCGGCGCGCACACACACCACCCACACCTTTCACTCATCCTAAGCTCTACCCCCCATTCATCACAGGCTCCCACCCCACACACATGCGTCACGCCCCCCTGGCCCGTGTCACGCCCCCCCGCACCCGGTCACCGCCCCCCTGGCTCGCGTCACACGGTCCCGGCCCCGGTCACCGCCCCCGCCGCGCGCGTCACGCCGCTCCGCCCCCGGCACCGCCCCCCGCCGCGCGCGTCACGACGCTCCGCCCCTCACTCCGCCCCTCTCCCCTCACGGCGCTTCCTGCCCCCGGCACCACTCCCCCGCCAGTCCCGCGCCGCTCCTGCACCTGCCGCCACCCGGAGCCCAGCGGTCCGGCACCCGCCGCCGCCTGCAGCCACCCGCCAGCCCCCCTTGAGCCGCCGCCGCCCCCCCGCCGGTTCCGCACCGCTCCGCCGCCTCAAACCGCCCCACCGCACCTCCCCGCCGCCCGCCGCTCCCCTCTCCCGCCATTGTGGGTCCCCTCAAGGTACCCCCCGCCCCGTGCCGCCCGCGGGTACCCTCAGGGCAGCCCCCGCCGCCTCA